>NW_028258173.1:8939393-9090909 GCF_053883595.1 Heterocephalus glaber | reverse complement strand
AGGAATTCAACTAAGTGAGCTCTGGCTTCAGCAACCTTCATGGTATTCCAGGAAGGGATACTGTGATGCTGATGTAGGTTGTGGGACTGTGCCTCTCCAAGAGAACGGTCAGGACAGTGCTGTGGTGCTTTTGAAGACAAACAGCCCTGCATCTACACCTGGATTCAGATGCAATGATATGCAATTATGGATAGCTCTCCAAACCAGACTTCAAACCTTAGTGAGCAAAAGGTAGCAAACAGAAGTAGAGCTAGGGGGAAAGCCCAGAACCTAAGACGCTGTGAATGAGGGTTTCTCATGGGTGAGACTGCCATAAATGAGCATTTTAATTAGTTTTGGTACTAAGTAACACTGACTACATCGTCTGGTCCGCAGGGCGGAAAGAAGTCAGTTTCTAGCTCTACGGGGGTGTGCGTTTCACCTCTACCTGGAGAGGGCAGATGCTATTTTAAAGCTGTCGGTGGTTTATTGGGAGAAGGAGGCAAAGGACAGAAACAAGATGAAATTCATTTGACTGGTGGCTTCTAGCACTTTCCCAAGGAGACAGGACCCCAGCTTGCAGATAGTAGTTAGATGGATGCAGTCATGGGCCAACTTGTGAGCACATCAAGTTCTGGCCTTGCCACTGACCAGAAGGGTGACTTTGGACAAGTGACAAAAACCTCTGAGAACCTCAGCTTTCTCATCTGGAAATTGGGGCAATACCAAGGGTAGGGGCCAGCACTCTTCCTGAGGCATCTGCCCCCTTTAATGCATGAAGATCACCCCTCTCCTTTCCTTTCACTCACTAAAAAGGCTATTCCTACTCAAGTTTGGGAGAAACCACCCAACACTACGACATTGACACTTTTTTTCCCAACGATGGCAAAAGATGACAGCTGGTAGCACCTGCCAGAGCAACGTGGCTTCACACAGCCCATGAGCCTGAGTCACTGCTGCTCAAACAAAGCCTACCTGTGTAGTCCATGGACAAAGCAAGTAATATTGGGTCCCCCACCTTCAGCTCAGCAGTCTGAAGATCAAAGCCGTCTCTCTCACATGGAGCACCCAGAAGATTTCCTTCCCAGTTGGCACATGGATGTGTGAACACAGAAGAGCTGCCTAAATAAGTCCACTTGTGTGGTTGGGCTTGGAGAAGTCCGGGTTTGGCCTCCCTGGGTTCTCAGCATTCCACTGGACTGTCAAATACAGGAGCCCAGCAAGAAGTCTGTACAAGCCTGTTACCCCCAGTTCCTGTCACTGGGCTTTTCATACCAGTTGAACAACAAAATTAAGAGAATGCATTTGCCTTTCTTTGAAGAAATCCCAGGTAAGATGCTGCTCCAAGCATCAAGTTGCTATTCCAGTGACAAATCTTTTGTGCAAATGAACAAGAATCCAGTCACGGCCAATCAACTGCAAAGCTGGATTTTGCAGCTTAAGAGCCAAAATGCCAGCTCCCTGATGAGGCAAGCTGAGGTTTCCATGCAAAAACATACTCTCAGGTTCAGACAGTTAGAAGGGGAAGGTACTGTCAAGGTTCATTCATGCATGAGCTTTTATTGAGAATTGGCATGCCCTGGCACAATCCCAAATACCAAGTACACAAAAATGAACACAACTAGGTCCCTGTCCCCAAAGCAAACATTCTGGTGGATCGTCTTGTAGTCCAATTAATTCATAGAAAACATGGCATCTTGACACATGGTACGTGGTCGTGGTGGTAGCACCTTCCTCCATCTATCTCTGCTTCCTCCGGCCCTAGTTTCCATTTTCAGAATCCTAGTGGCTCTGGGGAGGGAAACCATCTCCACCCACAATCCCAGGTATGAAGCATGTGACCACAGAGGAGCCAATGAAAGCACCCCATCTCTTGGACTGGGTGTGGCCCTGAGGCCAGCTGGCAGGAATGCTAGCACCAAAGTTCTGTAGAGGCAGGAGGCCTGCACACAAACACTGCTGCTCTGTCTGCAAACTTAAGATGAGGCTGTGTACAGAAGAGGAGAGGATGAAAATAACTGGAAAGAAAACACAACTTCCTACCAGTAGCACAACCCCTAGACTTCTCACTCAGATGAACAACCAAAACACTCACTTGTTTAAAATGGTACCAGCTGGTGTCTCTGCAACTTGCCACTAAAAACCACCAGCCTAGATGCACTTCCTTTCACAGATGGGGATCTGAGCCCAGAGAGGCCAGTGACATGTCCAGTCATACAAAATGAGGTGACCAGTGTGGGACAGGCTGCCATCTTAAACCATCTGCAATGCTGTGAGACATTCAGGATTTTCCTGAGGCCTCCAAGCCTTCCATGCAGGAGATGACAATGATAACATTCCAGGTGGTGAAAATTGAGGGGAATGAAAATTCTGGAAGCACCAAAAGTTAGCTCTCTCTCCTTCCCTGTAGAACTCCACTGCATGGAGAGGCTGGTCACTGGCCCTTCCTAAAGGGATAGGGAGAAGGACTTGGACTGGGTCATGACTTCAGGGATGAGGGAGGCCACCAGTGGCCACTCTGACTGGTGCACTGGGAAGGCAGCCACACAGATGCCTGTAGATGAGAAAAGCTTAGAGAAAGAGCTTGTCAAAGGGAAAACGAGCTGGTCCTATCAAAACAGTGGGGGCCGGGGAGCAGCAGGATAAGAGAGGACACTGAAAATGGCCAGGAAAGCCATCCCCAGAAAGGCTGAACAACCCAGTGGTCAGTGTGGAATGAGGAGGCAGGACTGTCTCAGCTCTGGTTAACCACATTCCTGGTTTCCACTTAGAAATTTAATTAAAACCCAAACACCTGAATTGCCCAGCTGGCTTACCAGTGACCACAAATTCCCTGAGATTCTGAAAAATCTCCCTTGACAGAACTCAGGGACCCCTAAACAAGTCTGAAGCCAAAGGAGGAGGGGTCACAGACAGAGGTCACCACGGGATGGGGTCCCGGGAGGCATCCCTTTCCTCCAGAGACAAGAAAAACTCACTGAGTGAACCCATTCTATAACCCCAAGCGCTGGAGCAATGGCTTTGCTTTTTCCTGCTTCATTTTTAAGATACAAAGAAATATGATGAACAAATAAAGATGGAAAGGAGCCAGATTTATGGGGTTCCCAGGGCTCGAGTCCACTTTCCTCTCACCACAAGTGGGGAAGTGTAAAGAGGCATAAGAACCACGCAAACCCAAACACAATCTGCGCCCGGGACAAGAAAACCTACGGAAGGTCCAGTCCACCCCGAGAATGGACACGGGACAGCCAGGTGCACCCCAGAACCGACTGAGCCTCAGCCAGAAACCTCGAGAAAGGAGGCAGTCACCTTACCCCAGCCAGGACCAAAGAAATCTGACATCCACCTCTGGGCTCAAAGGGGCATTCCTTAAGCCATTTGACTGAGCAGAAAAGGGTTCTCTAACAAAAAAACAAAAACAAGTTACTGACTCTCAGCAAAGTTCACACACGGAAATTTGTCCCTGCAGGACGAGTGGACAGAAAGGATTCACCCTAGAGTTCTTTTTTTTTCTTCTTCTTCTTCTTCTTTTGGTACCTGGGATTGAACTCAGGACCTTGTGCTTTCGAGGCAGGTGTCAGAACCACAGAGCTAAATCCCCGGCCCTCACCCTAGAGTTCTTTCAAATGAGGAAGACAGTCTCCATCCTCCCTGCTTCATTTTCCCACGGCAATGCTTACAGAAATACTACTTTTCACAGTGTTTCCCAGGCTAGGAGTTAGGGTCCTCAGGGAAGCTCCCCACGGCTGCTGTCTGTACACCTGGCTTCACTCACCTGCACCTCGATGTCTTCCTCTGTAAAGCGGGGAAGACCCCTGACTACTTCACCTGGTTGAGAGTGACATCAGATAGCATATGGGCACAAAAGCACTGGATAAACTCCAGTTTATGTAATCAAGACCTCAGGGACATGTTAGGTCACCTGATTTCTTAATTTTAAAAGAGTAACTGTGCCCACATAAACTCCGATACTCCTTGGTTCCCTGGGCACTGAATTCTCAGTGGAGACTGCCTCCTCAAAGCTAAAAGCACCTCACCCCCATCAGGGCAGAAGGAAGGAAAGGAGGGAAGCAGTGGGGTGGAGGTGGGGGGTAAATATTGGCAAGAAATTGGAAGTTTTGTGCACTACTGGCAGGAATATAACGTGGTATAGCTGCTGGAAAGGACAGTTTGGTGGTCCTTCAAAAACATCAAACACAGAATTACCATATGATCCAGCAATTCCACCTCTGATGTTATACCCAACGGCACTGAAAGCAGGGATTTGAACAGATATTTACACACCTACATTCATAACATTATTCACAATGGGCAAAAGGTGGAAGCCATCCAAATGCCCAACGGATGAACGGATAAACAAAATGTAATATATACACATGATGGGATAATATTCAGCTTACAAAGGAAAGAAATTCTGACATGCTGCACTATGGATGAACGTCGAGTACGTTCCGCTAAGTAAAATAAGACACAGAAAGACAACTCCTGCGTGATTCCACTTGCATGAGTTCCCTAGAACAGTCGGATTCACAGAGACAGAAAGTAGAAGTGCAGGTGCTGGGGCTGGGGGAGGCGAGGTTGGGAGTTAGTGTTTAATGAAGGCAGTTTCAATTTGGAAGATGAAAGGGTTCTGGAGACGGACGAGGAGGATGGTTACACAACAATGTGAGTGTACTTAATGCTGCCAGAACCGGATGCTTAAAAATGATTAACATGGCAAAGTTGAGGTGTATATTTTATCACAACAAGAGAGGTTTACATTTTTTAATCAGGTTAAGTGATGAAGACACAATTGCAGAAACGATCGTTGTCGCTTAAAGCTCCTGAGGGTTTCACTCACACTGTGAAGAAGTTGTCCCCAAAGGCCAGCATCTCAGACACCTCAATTTCTAGGCACAAAGCACAGCAGATCTCTCCACCCAAAGAGGCTGCCACATCTTCAAGTTGGCTTCCGCCCGGCCCCAAAGACCACCAGGGACCACACGCACGTGAATCAAAGGGGGTTCACTGACACCAACAGAAGCAAGCGTCAAAATTTGTGAAACTAAGACAGGCAAGGGATTGGAAATTCATCTATAATTAGAGAGAGAAAATACTCCATGGGCTTGCTCAAAAAGCGTGCCCTGAAATCGCTAATCAATCACTGCACAAAATTGATGGGCAGACAGGGGTGGTCCCTACAGGCCTGTCCTAGGTGGGTTTGTCAGTCTGGTGAAAGCAAAGGAAGTTACTAAAATGAATTGAGTCAAGGGTGTGCTTTTTAGGCAAAAGAAATAGATCTGGGAGCTATTCAAATGAGACCCTAGTGAACACCTTTCAAACGCCAGCTCAAACACTGCCACTTCTGTTGAACCACACACAGGCACACACAAAAGCGCACCTGGTTTCAAGACTCCTGTGCAAAAACCTGTACCAACAAACCAAATATGGGAGGAGGTGATGATTCATGCTACAGAAAGCATTCTTGGACAGAAACCTGCTACTTCAGCATTCTGCCAGGTTGCACGATTCTTCCAGGCCTTCTGGAGATCACGTAATCGACCAAGATTGGTTTTGTATAGACTTTTTTTTTCAGGTGCAAAATTAGTCTGTAAAGCAAGGGAGCCCAAGTGATTTCTGATGGGGCATCCTTAGCCAACGGCACAGTTGAAAGGAAGAAACGCGTGCAAGATCATTCCTGTCCTTCTATGCAGCGAGCTGCCTGTGTCTATTGGCTGAGGTGGTGCTCAATTTGAATGGAGGACCCCACCTGTTCCACGATGACAGTGACATCATCTAGAAAGATGGTGGCTAGAAACAGAAGCAGTAGTGGTCTGCTGGGCACACCAGCCAAGGCACCACTCAGGGGTGTCTTCCAAGCACCCAGGGACCTCAAAATCTCAAGGGGAAAGACAGCAGATCTGACTGATTATGATGGACTAGAAATGCAGTTCCTTTATTATTCACCCAAATGAAGCTACTTCCACCTTAACCAAAGATAAATGATACCTGATTTCAAGATGTCCGTGTAAATACCAGTACCAACAAACCACAGAAATGCAAAGTGGAAGGACAGACCAGGCACGGGTGAGTTAGGAAGGCTTCCTAGAGGAAGAGATAAAGAGCTTTGTGGCTGGGTAAACATCAGGGGGTAAAAGCTCAATTCAGGCCTTCGCTGCCCAAGAATCATTCAATGAATGCCCTTGTTTCTTACAGTGTCTGCCTCTATCAGACTGGTCCGGTCCGGGAGGCATGTCAAAAATGCAGGCCCCGGCAGCCCCACCAGCAGAACCTCTAAAAGTTGAGGGAGGGAGGCGCTGAACTCATTCATTTGTAACCAGCTGCCCAAGCAATTCATTCTTACCAAGTTACAATCTGAAGGCACACTGTGGGACAGGGGAGCAGTTTCAGAGTAACAGGTCCATCCACGCGGGAAGCACTCTGGCATCCGGGAGGGGACGGACCAAAGGAGTCCCTGAGAGAGGGAGAGGGCAGGTGTAGACTGCAGCCCAGACCAGAAGTGTTTAGTCACAACATCTCCAGCTCTGCTCCTGCTTCCTGTTATGATCCTCACGAAGCCTGCTGGCTACAGAAAATGCCTGTGCGGTAAGAGGAGAGAGCGAGAGAAATGCGTGTTTTTCCACTTCAAAGTTATAAAGCTGCAGTGGGCAAGTTGGAAGTGCTCAGATGGGGAAAGACAAATCCAAGTCTTGAGTAACCAGGGCCTGAAAGTCACAGACACCACCTGGACAACAGAAGCATGTGCTGTGGAGATTTAAGCAAGATCAAAACTTCTTCACTGGAAACAGATGTCGCCTACAGCCTATGCGGGCCACTCTTCTACACGGGAAAGCACGGGAATGCCCCAGACAGCCTGAATCTGTTCGTGAGCCGAAGGTCGGAGACTCCTGTGGTCTCTTTGTGTACAGCAGCTGTGAGTAGGCCAGGAAGGCTTCCTGAGGAGAAATATGGTCTGGGGTTGAGTAAGCTTCATGGGAAAGGGGCTCAATTTAGACTTCAGCTGTCTGAGAATTAGTCTTTCTTGGGTTTCCGCAGCTGCTCACAAGCACTCTCTCAAGCAAAATCCCGGCACCACCCTCTGTCACACCGGGTGCATCCCCAAATCTCTTTAGGCTGGCTGTCCCCACCCCAATTCCCTCACTCCTCAGAGGAAACAAATCCCTTAAAGAAGAGGGGAGTCACTTCCTCATCCGAGATGACCTGACGATCCTCTTAGATCCTCTTAACCCACGTAGAGGCAAGAGCAGGAGCCTTGTCCTTCAGTCCTGCCCAGGTGACCAGGAAATGTGGCCTCGGCTGGGCTTGCACACTGAGCACCTGACATGCCTGCCACTCCTGGGGAGTGAGTCACCCGCACAGGCACTGCACCCTGTACTTGTCAACCACGAAGTCAGTTGCTCAGTGGCTGCTCTCACGCACACCGGATGTCATCCATCTACCGGCCCCCTAGAGACATGTTGGGACAGATTAGTAATAAACCAATTTTTACTCAACCATACATTCCTGGTGGAGGTCTGGGCCCAAGGAAGGGGCACACAGAGATGGGCCTCCCACTTAACAGTCAGGGTCCCCCCACTCCTGGCCCCAGGGCTCTCTGCAGCCTTCACAGCTACGATTCAGGAGGGGCCGAGTCAGCCTCAGAATACAGGCGACTTGCTGGGCCTCTCTTGGCTCCCAATTTTACAAAACGGCCTTGTAGGATCCAGGTTTCGATCGTGGGTCAGAAGGGACATTAGTGGGACCACTGAAGGACTCTGAATCAGCCTACGGATGAGTCATAAGTACTGCATCCATGTCCAAATCCTGGGCCTTACTGCTGCACCATGGATGTATCCTATGTAATGGTGGGAAGGCTGGGTTGAGGACCCTGAGGGATGCTAGGTACTGTTTCTGCAACTTCCCTGTAAATCTGGATTTATATCAAAATCAATTAATTTGGGGGGGGGGTACCAGGGATTGAACTCGGGACCTTGTGCTTGCGAGGCAGCGGAACCACTGAGCTAAATCCACGGCCCAAAATCAAGTTAATTTTTAAGAAAAGAAGCATTTTTAATTGAGTTGCCTAATAAACCTCAATCTATGCTATTACTAAATCAATTAATGTCATGATTCTGAAGACAGACTGTGATTATAACAGTGTCACTCAACTCTTCAGTGCTGGAGAAAGAAAACAGAACCAAACCCTAGATTCACTCAGTGACCATTTGTCCTTGGCCTGCACCCCCTCTCCAACACGCAGGACTGTGGGGTGGATGAATGGGGTCCTTCACTGCAAGCCCATCTCAGCGATGTCCACCAAGGTATTCCTTGGACTTTTTTAGACAGACCTTGACTTAGAGCAAAGTTGGCTATCTCTGGGGATTTTCCGCAGAATGTCATGGACAAATCCTTATGTATAGAAGAACGTTTACTAATGCATTATGTACTTCTAAGGGTAAATGTTTGAAAATAACTTGGCGCCCAATGACAGGGGAATTATCAAACAAATTATGCTTCAATCCCTGCAGTGGAAGAGAGTAGTACAGACGCATTATACTAGGGAAACCTCCAAAGACAATTCAGGAAAAAAGTGAGCAGGAAACATAGTTACACGTGTTGCAGGATTTCACCACTGGGGAATATGCCCAATTGCAGCATTACCGTGGGAACTGGATGTTTTCCTGCCTTTTGTGCCTTTTTATAGTTTTCTATAAAAGAGAGAGTGACTGGATGGCGTGGGTCACTGGACAGCAGGACAATTTCCACAGTCTTCCAGCAAGCCAGGCCAGGCAGAGAACTGGACAGGGGAGGGCTGGGCCACAGAGACTGAGCTACACCAGCTACCTACACCGTGGATTCAGCAATGGGGGCCAGAGGCAGCTTGAGGGCCCCAGCTTCTGGAAGAAGGGTAGTACCAACCAGACTCACCTTTTATTCTTCCTGGGCCCCCTGGTTCTTTCTCCGTCCCTGAGCAGGTGCTCAGTGAGGGAAATGGAACCCAGAGCACTGATCAAGACAACCCAGGACCAGTCCTAGGAATTTTCTACCTAGGAGGGGCTTCAGGTGGGAAATGGATCATCAGGGACAGGTTCCAAATCTACAAGCTGCTGATGGGGTAGGGGAGACCATGTGACCGGGAAAGAATCCCTAGGAAACCATCTTCAGATCAAAAAGTACTGGAGTTGAAGACAAGCACAGAGGAGAGACAAAGTAAAGGAGGACCCTGGTGTATGTCTGCACATCGCGGTGGAGTTGCTCGGTCATTCATTCCACAAACATCTATTTCGCATCTACACAATGACAGGTACCACCTGCCCCAAACAGGGCAAACAAAAGAACAGGAGAGTAGGAAGCTGTGGATACAAAAGTGGTTCGCTTTCCATTCGGGACTCAAGACTTAAGATCCTAGCCTCACTGGCCAAGAAACTTGTCCCATTAGTGAGTTACCAGGAGGAAGAGAGCGATCCGTGGATACTCGGGACTGACTTCTTGCCCTCTGGCTTCCATTTAAGAAACTTGCCCACAATTCGGCCAAACGCATCCCCGCTTCCCGACAGTGTCCCTGTCCCTGCACTAAAGCCATACAACAAACGCCTCCACCTCCTGCTATCCTCAGTCACGGGCCACAAGGCCTTCTCCAAACGCTGTGTCCCAGCGGCACCCTTGGTCGCAGTGGACAGGAGCTACGGGGGCAGCACCGCTCCGCTCCCAAAGTAACGGGTCGTGAAAATGACCCGGCGACAGGGCGAGCTCAGGGCCCAGTGGGCCCGCAAGGGCGCTGGGCGCTTTTCTGGGCTCAGCCTCCGTCCTGCCGGGCAGCCAGCGGGGGGGCTGCGCAGGAGGCGGCGCACGCACGGGACTGGGGAGGTCGCTGGCCACTGCCACCTGGGCGAGGAAGCTTCACTCGGAGGCAGAAGCTGCCCTAAAGTGACCCCCAGAGGGTGTCAACGCCGAGAACAAAAATTTCAGGCCAGAACCCCGAGACCTACGAAAAGCGAAAAGCGACGCGGAGGAGGGAAAAAATGAAAAAGGCAGACCAAATCGTCTCCCTAGAACCGCAGGGAAACTTACCTCCAGGTCGGCGACCGGCTGCTGGGTGGAATGAATCAGTCCACGGATGGAGACGAGGCGGTGGGTCCTCCAAGCCCAGCGGATACACCAAGTAATCCACGTTAGGAGGTCCGGCGCCCCCGTCCCTTTCCCCGCCGTCGGTCCAAGACCCACGCGCCGCCAGCGCCCGCCTCTGCGCCGCGGACCCGAGGGAGGGGCAGGAGCGCGGGCGGGGGTCCCGGGCGGCAGCGCAGTCCCCGGGGTGGGCGCGCACCCCGACAGCCCGCAGCTGTTCGCCTTTCTTCGCTGCACATCACCGCCACGAGCCCACACTCTGCTCCGGGAAAACCCTCTACTACCTCCAGGAAAGCACGGAAGGCAAATCCTCTGTTCACCTGGGGTCTGTAGATCCGTGGGGCCCACATGGGGTAGGGTGGACACCCGCAGGGAAGAAGAGTTCCCGGGGAGAAGAGCGGAGCAGCAGATGCCAGCTGCGGTGGCCGTAACTCCACTCCAGAGCCCCTGCCGCCTCCGCGCTCTACCCGCGTCAGGGCCATGCCGCCTCTTTATACCCGGCGGAGCCCGGGGGGGGGGGGGCCGAACGGCTTCCTGGGAGTTGTAGTTCTGCCTTCCTAGAACCAAAGAGCGCTGAGCGAGGATTGATGGCTGGGGTTTATGAACAACAGCGTCATCGCTTCCCGCGATGGGATTCCAGTCCCACCATCAACTCTGTTAGGTCTCATGTGGCCTTTGTGCAGCGGGAAGGTCACACCAACCCCCTACCTGCAGCCCAGGACGACACACCCGGGTGTTACCTTCGAGGAGGAGTAGCCTGCCGTGTGTGTGGATTCTTCACACGGAGAGGGCAGGTTAGTATCTGCTCTGCAGGGCAGTAGAGGCGAGGTGCCTCCTGGCCCACAGCTCCTGGCGGTCCATGTGGCTTGGCCTGATCTCAACTTCTTTATATGAACAGCTGTCGCTTCCTTATACTTAAGAGCTAAGCACATTTGCCTTCAAGACACCTTTTCACAAACCCCGAGACCCCTCCTCAATTAAAATCCTGGCGCTTCCACTGCCTTTATTCCACCTTTGATTTCTGCAGGTACTTTGTCCTTCATTCCACGTCTGCCACCAAACGCCTGCAGACGCTGGAGCTGTGGCCGGTGTCCTCCCTGCAGCAGCATAGGGTCAAGTGAGAGCGGAGGCTGGGCCTAGGGTGCTAACCTTGTGAGGGGGGTACTAACCCTCCCCCAAGGGATACTAATCCTGCCCAGGGATAATAACCCTCCCCTAAGAGTACTAACCTTCCACCAGGGGCTCTAAGCCTAGTTGGCAACATCAGCTAGGACCTTCCAGAGGAAGGAGGCAGGCAAACAAAGACCCACAATAGGAGGGCAGTGCTGTGGGTGTGAGGGAAACTTACGGGTATACAAAGTGTGATCAGAATATTCAGTGAATGTTTGCATGTTTAAAAATTTATTACAGTGAGACATATTGCCATTAATCTCCCTCAAATACTCTCCCTGACATTGAACACACTTGTGTCATTATTCTTGCCACTTTCTGAAGCAGTTCTGGAAGCTCTCTTTCCTGAGTATTTTTACAAAGTGTGACCAAAAATGGTAAGTGCTGCTCTAAAGTGCCATCCAATGGAAAGGCAAGCTTGTAAAAACATTACAGTGTGGTGTGCCCTCATCCACCGTATTCACCAGATCTGTTAATATGCCACTTCTGACTTTTCCCTAAAGTCAAAATGACCATGAAAGGGGACCCAGGCGTGGTGGCCCATGCCTGTAATCATAGCACTGGGAAGGCTGAGGTAGAAGAATTACTGCAAGTTCAAGGCCAGCCTGGGTTGCATAGTGAGTTCAAGACCAGCCTGAACTGCATAGCAAGACCCTGTCTCACACACACACACACACACACACACACACACACACACACACTCACAATGACTGTGGAAAGTAAATATTTTGAATTGATTCAAGAAATCAAGGCAGCCATGGCCATGCAACTAAAAACATTCATGGGAAGTACTTCCAGAATTGCTTTGGAAAGTGGCAAGAACAAGATAAGTGTGTTTGAAGGTAGAGGGAGTGTTTTGAGGAGGAATAATGGCAATGTGACTTTTACTGTAATAATTTTTTAAATTGAAACATTCGACTTTTTATTTATTTATTTATTTAATTTATTTTCACAGTGTGGTCCTTTTTATTTCCAGTCTTTCTAACTTCACTCCACAGAAGAAGCAGGCATAGAGGCTGCTCCAAGAGACTGCCCAGGGGAGAACTAGGACAGTGAACTAGCCAAAAGGCCAGTCTTCAGAGCTGCCCACTGCCATGGCAGAAAGCAGGGGTGTTGACTTATTTTTGATCATTCCTTGCACAAGAAGGGTGCGAGCAAAGGAGCACAGGAGCCTTGAGTCATTTCCCGGGGTCTCTGTAACAAAGTGCCACAGACCAGGGGGCTGAGAACAACAGAAAGTTATATTCTCACAACTCTGGAGGCTAGAAATCCAAGGTCAAGGCATCAGCAGGTTGGTTTCAGCTTTGGAGTGCTGTGCAGGAGAATTTGCAATACACCCCTCCTACTGTGGTGGTTGCTAGCTGTCTACAGCATCCCTTGGCTTGGAGATAGATGTATCACCCAATCCTCCACCTAAACACGGCCTTCCCTCTGTTGTTCTGTCTCTTCATATGCTATTCTTCTCCTGAGGACACCTGTCACATTGGATTAAGGGGGCTTTATTCCATCACGACTGCATTTAACTGCAATGACCCAATTTTCAAATAAGGTTGTGTCCCAAGGTACAGGAGACTAGGACTTCAACTCATTGGAGGGGGACACGATGCAACCTATAAGGGGCCCCTGTACCCTGCTTGTCCAGTAACACCCATCCCCAGTGACTAACCAGGCCTTGTGAAAAGAACAAGCCCTGATGGATGAGATGAAACCACAGAATCAGTGGACTGTGATAACAGAGGAGGCCCCCAAAGGGAAGGCCTAAGACATTTGTTTCCCTATGACCACATGGAGTTTCTAGAGAGAAAATGACCTCCCAGACAAGACATCCAAATTTAACATGACAGGAGGCACCGGTCACAGAAGAGGGAAGGTACTGGTCATGGGCTGCCTCACTATTTTCTATTGTAATCAACTCATCCCCTCTTTCAAGTCACAGGCTCAGGTTTGGCCACTGGAAGCGCAGTTCCCACCTAGCACTGTGTAACATCCCAGGGAGCCAGTGACAGTGCAGGGAGTGGCTTCCGTTTTATAGTTACAATTATATGACTATAAAAGAGGGAACTCTCTTGCTTTCAGGAGAAAACTTGACACCCAGGTGAATCCTAAAGGCGTAGACTCCCAGCCTTCCTAAGTCACACATACACACACACACACACACACACACACACACACACAACATGCACCATAATGATGAGTGTGGCAAGGTGACACAGAAACTAATGGAAAGCTCCTAACAGCCAAAGTTGAGGAATGATTAGAACAACAAAATAAGTATTGTAGTATTGCACTATAACCCAAAATACATAATAAATATTCATGAGTCCATACTGATATAGTTAAGCAATTGTATAAAGACACCCGGAAAAATAAATCTCTGAGGACTTCCAAAGACATTTGTAGACACACACATGTTAAGTGTGGGCTGCACATGGTGACTTCCTTCCAATGATTAAAGTAAGGAAAAAGGGAATGAGTACCTCACCATCTCATCACCAGAAAATAATCAGACAAATTCCAAATGAGGGACCATCTACAAAATCCCTGGCCAGTACTCCTTAAAACTGACCAGATCATCAGAAGCAAGAAGAGTCTGAGAAACTGGCACAGCCCAGAGAGTCTTACAAAGCCATGATGATTAAATATGGTCTTCTGGTTGAAATCTTGGATCAGAGAGAATATGTTACATAGAAACTGAGAGAATCTGAATAAGGATCATAATTGATAATAATGTATTGATATTTATTCACAATTGTTACAAATGTAGCATACTAACATAAGATGTCAACAAGAGGGTAGATTGGGGATATATAGTGTTATAGCTTCTGTCTAGATGCCCCTCCAAAGCCTCATGTAGTCATAGATGGGGGCTTTCAGAGGTGGCTGGATCTAGAGTATGTGATTCTGAGATCAAGGATGTGATGCTGGGATTGATTCATTGTCCAATGCGAGGATTAAGGGTGCCCCATCCTGGGTGTGAGTGCTACCCACTGATAGCCTGGACATAATATAAAGAACAGAAAGAGGGTGCTATCACTTTCTGCTTGCTTCTTTTACTGCCTTCTGCCTGCCATGAATTGTTTCTCCTCTGCTATGCCATTCTGCTATGCCACCCGGCCTTGGACCCAGCTGACTATGTATGGACTGAAACCTCTACAAACTGTGAGCCAAAATAAAACTTTCCTCCTCTAACTTTGGCTGCCTGGTATTTTGTCTCAGCAACAAGAAAAAAAAAAATATATATATATATATATATGGGAACTCTCTACTATCTTTGCAATGTCCTATAAATCTATTCCAAAAATGAAACATCATTTTAAAAAGTTAAAAAGGTATATGCAGCGGTAAAACAATTACAATATCAACTCTCGTGCATCAAGATTTTGGGAGTAGGTTCATGGTTGTCTATTTTGTTCCATTGGCCACTTTTTTCTAACTTTGTACTATGATTGTGCCTTTTTATTTCTAACGCTTTTTTGGAAGCAGGGTCTTGCTCTGTAGTCCAAGCTGAAACTAGCTCAAGCTGCCTCAAACAATCCTCCTGCTTCAGCCTCCAGAGTGCTGGCATTAGAAGCATGGATCACCACACCCAGCTTGTAATACATTTCTCATACGTTACTATTTAGAAAGACACTTCTCCCACTTTGTCTTCTTCAAGAGTTTTTAGATATTCTTGGACCTCTCCATTTTCCTATGAAATTTAAAATTAGCATATTAAATTTCAGCTAAAAATAAACAAAAATTGTGGAGAAAAAATACATCCAGAGGTTTCTCAGTCCCCACAGAATTAATTACATATAAGCCTGACAGCTTGGCATCCTACATTTTGACATTAATTGACTTTTTCTTCCACATCTCCCCCAACAAACTCCCTGGGCTCCAGGCAAACTGGAATACTTGTTGTTTTCAAGCTGACTTCAGATTTCTCTTGTTCTCACTGTGGCTCCCAGTGTGTCCTCTACCAGAACACCCTTGACCTCCACCTGTGGAGTTTTGTAGCATCTTCTACCTGCTTTTCATGGGCCACCTCCCCTGTGAAGCCTTCTCAGATGCCTGCTACCTGAAAAAATGCCACTGAAACTGAAAGCACTCTGAGTCCCTTTCCAGACAAGGTTTTTCGAGGCCATCCACTTTACTCCTCTTTGTCATGACCCTACTGTCCTCACCATTATGGATATTGAACATAATTAGGGCTTTTTAGGTATTTGGAAATTCACTATGGTACACAGGACAGTTCTTGGCATCAGTATACACCTGTCTTCACAGGTAGCAGCAACATCATCATCAGGCACTGTCCTGAACATTTACAATGTGCCTTGCCCTGTAATCTCTCAAGATGTCAACTGTAAGTCCTATTATTAAGCCATATTAGAGACAGAAGAATCAAAGATGAGAGCAATGAAGGACCTTGCTTGATGTTGCAAAGTAGATGGCAGACCCAGGGCTCAAAGCCAGAGCACTCTCTCTCTCTAAAGCACCTCCAGCTTACTGCGCAGTTCCAGATGATAATGTGCTGGTCAATTTTCCAGCAGCCCTTTATACCACTGCACCTGCTGTGGCAAGGTTTCATCCAGGAAGAAGATGTGCTGGCTTCAGAGTGTAATTGGGCAGGTGGAAAGCATCCGGCACTGTGTCCTGTCCTTAACAGCACTGGATAAATGCTAGTAATTCAGTGAGCCCACCCATTCTCCTCTCCTTCCCTCTGCCCCCTCCCTGCTCCACTGAGCTCTTCATCACTCACCTTACTCCAGCTTGTCAAAAGGCGAGGCCAGTGGATTGAACAGAGCAGATGTTGGTTTCCACCATCACAGAACATTCTCCAGCCCCAGCGCTACTTGAGATCTTATTAAAAATGCAGGATCTGGGCAGGCGATGTAGCTCAGTAGTAGAGTGCTTGCCTAGCATGTAAGGTCCTAGATTTGATTATTTGATGCCCGCCCAGAACTGACAGAGAGAGGGAGAGAGAGAGAGAGATTTCATACTCTACACCATGCAGCATTTTGTTAGTGGACATAAATATATAAATAATAGTTTAAAAACATCTTTAAGTCAAAAACCTCTTAGAGTGTTTCTTTTAAACAAGCAAAACATATCCTACATCTGATTCAGCAACATTCTCTTTTCTGTTAGCAATATGTTTTGGAAAGCTTTAAGAAATCTAACAGTTCAAAGGAGATAGAGCATTTGGAAACAGTTTGACATGGAGGAAATCCAACCATGTCCAAGACTGGCTCAATGCCCCACTTCGTGTTATTCTTTCAGATCACAGGATATGCACATTGGCTGGCTAAAATGTGTAGATGAATTTGGTGCTGACATCCAAAAACATCAAAGAGAAAATTGCACAAGGAAGAACCAAAAGCCAAACCCTGTGGTATGTTCAAGGGGCAAAAGGGTGTACCTATGGGATTTAATTGCTAGATTTCCCATGCTTAGGGCAGAGATTCAAATAACTAACGAAAAGACAGACACAGACAGATGTCAGCAAAAAAGAAGAAGAAGAAGAAGAAGAAGAAGAAGAAGAAGAAGAAGAAGAAGAAGAAGAAGAAGAAGAAGAAGAAGAAGAAGAAGAAGAAGAAGAAGAAGAAGAAGAAGAAGAAGAAGAAGAAGAAGAAGAAGAAGAAGAAGAAGAAGAAGAAGAAGAAGAAGAAGAAGAAGAAGAAGAAGAAGAAGAAGAGAGGAAGAGGAAGAGGAAAGAAATGAAATAATGAATACTGTGATTCAGTGGAATGAGAGTTCCAGAACTACCAAGAAGTTTCAGAAGGGGTCAGCCAGTCTGCTGGAATTTCAGATGATTCGAAGCACAGTTCATCTCCTTATTCAATGTCACAGTCAGACACCAGAGTCCCTTTCATGCCACCAGATTGCCAGGTGATCCAGTTTTCTTGATCATCTTCTCATCCCTTTCTGCTTTCAAGCATACTCAGCTCTCAATTATAGACAGTAAAAAGCACCAATCAAGCACTTACTAAATTTCCAGCTGTCTGCTGAGTGTTTATGAACACTTAATACTCATGACAACTCTCTGATGTAGGAAATGTGATTATTGCCGAATTATTGATGATACATTGAGACAGAGGACCTTGCATGGGCTGCACAGTCCCTCAGCCACGTTTCTGCTCCTCCTGGCCTGGCTTTGTCAAGTGGACTCACTCCTCTGCCTCCAGGGATGTGTCTCACCTGCTGGGCGCCCATAATGTGACTCTCACATCCATCATGCTTCTAAAAGTGTCCTGTCCAGGGTCCCAGGGGCATGCTCACTGCCCAGGCCAGGAAATCAGTCCTGGCCTTCTCAGCTTTGCCCTCTCTGCAGTCAAGGAACCTGAAATTAATTCTTCTCTTGCTTTTGTAATAACATGCCAGGCACTGAGTCTCTGCCTTGTTTACTCACGATGCTTCCTTCCCTCCTGCTCCTGGCAGTAGACATACCCCGACTCTGATTCTGAGCTGTCCTCTTTTCTCCTGCCCTGGGTACTCGGTCCACTTCACACCCAGTCCTACCCACATGTGGTGGGCTGGACTCCAGCTCTGCCTCCCGCCTTCCTGGGCTATTTCTCCATCCTGTCAGTGTTAGGCTGTGTAAGGACAGGCATCTGGATCCAGTGAGCCCTTACTTCTGAGTTGCCTCACACCTATTGGTGTGCCCCCTTCCTGCCTCAGCCATGAGAGGCTCTTGTTTCTTTCTTTCTTTTCTTTTTCTAGCTGCTTCAGAGTTATGTTCTTGGGACTTGCTCAGCCCTTCCTAGCAGCATCTCTGAAGAGCCTGGTGTTCAGTACCCCCAAGGACAACCCTCAGAAATAAGGGAAGAGACACTGAACACATACTCCATCTGTGCCACCCTTTGATTTAGTGGTGATGACGTTTATTCTGCCCTGTTACCCAGAGTCTGCAGCGAGATTGAGCCCTGTACACCCACAGCAGAACCTCTCACTCAGCCCCACTTATGAACTTGTCCCCTCCCAGTTCATTCTGTGCTTCCAAAGAGAAACTCCAGAATCACACACAAATGCTTTCCTAATTCAAGAAGAATTCAAAATAAGACACCACCCACAAATCATTATTTCTTTTAGATTCTCTGTTTGTTCCTACAATTCTCTAATACTCTCAGACATTAGAAGCATTTTTGACCCCTTTTCTCTTTTAGCCAACAAAGTTCTTCTAAAGTGTTTTCTGGAATTCTCGGAATTCTGGTTTCCACGACTCCATAATTCCATCCCTAGTTTCAGTTCTCACATCCTCTCACCTTACTCCCCCAGCTCCCATTGCTCACACTATTCTGTCTGCCAGGGATGCTCTTCTGACTTCGTGAGGCTCCCTTCCTTCCCTTAATCTCCTCAGAAGGGGCTCAGTCAACATCATCCGGTTAATCTGACTGACAAGGTTACATTGCTAACAAAGTGTGCGGCTCAATGGAGCTTTGCAGGTAGACGGATTCTCTCATTCCCCAAATTGTGCTGCATCAAACTCCAGAGTCTCACCTGCAAAGCTGCACCCAAAAGCATGTTACTGCAGCCAGCAGCCCGAGCTGGTAGAAATAATTAGCCTCCCACCGTGTGCCAAAATCATTCTACCAGTTAATATTCTTGGTCCTTTGTGGCATCATGTGGGAGAACATTGGTGGTATTATTATGTATAAACTGGGTATTGTGTGTCCCAGAGGTTCTGTGAAGAATGTGAGCAGGTAGCGTTCTGTTTGTAAACTAAAAAATGTTCACCATTCATTCACCAAATATCTATTTGGCACCTGGTAAGTACCAAATATTATGCTAAGCACCATGATGCCATGATGGTAAAGATGAGAGATGAGTCCCTTTCTTTATGGGAAACAGAGTATATTAAGTGAATGACTAAATTAAATAATTGCAGAGTGTGAGAAGAATAAGGAAAGACGCAAACCTAAGTTACACGGAGGCTCTAATGTGGACAAGCTTTTCCAGGGGAGGGACACCTCACAAACCAATGGAAAGGAAGGAGATCATCCATTGCTGGTAACACAGGCCCGTCCACCTGATCGGTCATCTGAGCATCTGGTCTGGCCAAAGAAAGCTTCCTGGGGTAACTGGGCTTAACTGTGGCTTTAAAAGCAGTTAGAGAAATTTGGTATAAGGATAATGTGGAGGTGACTGAGTTGGAGGTGAGGGTGTGGAAAAAAAGTGTCTGCTGAGGAGACCATGAGAAGAAGCCAAAGCTGCACTCTTCTGCTAGAGGAAGAAGTCAGAACAAGCATGGAGCAGTCTCACATCCAGGAAACATAGCAGCCATCTCTGCAGGTGCTCAACTGAGAACCCCATTTCCCCCCGTGAATGAAGTGGCTTCAGAGGGCCCCAGACACCCAGAAGTGCCAGTCCCAGGTGATAGAGAGCAGGGGACCCAGCTAGAATACACCTTCCTCCCTTCACAGACCTAGAAGAATCAAATATGGCAGCAGATATGGAAGTCCTATCTGGATATTGCAAGATGCTTTGTAACACAAATGTTCTCCAAGCCTTGAGTTCAGGCATTCACCTCAGATGACCTCTTTTCTCTCTTGGTTCATTTCTTCTCCTCCAGGGAGTAGGTCAGATGGGTGGGAGATGTGGTTGAGCACCCCTGGGGAAATGCCTGGGCCCCACACCCACCCTATCAGCACCCTGGAAGGAGGAGGCACACATCGGCGCTCCCCTGGAAACACTAAAGCTTTGTCTGCTGGAGGTTCAGAAATCAGCCACCTCACTTACCTCACCCAATACTGAAAGTTCTGTCTCCTCTTCCTCTTTCACTGTGGAATTTGGGGAGCTGGAAGAGAAAGGGAAACAAAGTGGCATTAAGGAAGGATAGTTAACAATGGCCAACATGCACATCCAAGCCTGCCCCCAACCCCCAGTATCTTACTGACCTAACAGATGAGTAAATTGGCTTAAAGAGGTGGAAGAATTTGATGCAGGTCATATGGCGGGTAGATGCCGTACCTGGCCTTGAACTCTAGTTCTTTCAAGTATGCAACCTGTGGATTTTCCTTTGACATCACCAGACTTCTTGCTAGCCAGACTGCACCCTGCCTGGAGAGATGCTCATGGAAGGAACCATGAGCAGGAGAAAAGAGGAGGCCTAAATGCCTCCTAGGTCACCCCTTAATTTGCAGAGTCTGGGTTTCCTGTGGGAAAACAAGGGGTTGTCCTCATGCACACATTTCCAAAGGAGTCATGAGCCACAAGTCCTTTCCATGGGGTTCATAGAAAAGAAACCGCTGATGAATAGAATAAAAGCCATCCCATTTTCATTGCTGCACTCCCACATTTATTCATTCACTCATTCATTCAATTAAACATTTACTAAGCTTCCAGTCATTGAGAGCAGGGCGGAAACAACACAGACATCGCCCTTTTACCTAGAAGCAAGAGGCACATTCTTTGGGAATTCATGCCATCCTTCATTTTATAGAGCTAGAAATCAAGACCCAGGCAAGGCAAGTGACTCGCCCACAGTCACAGTGGAGGCAGCACCAACCACTAAGCCCCAGGGAAGCCCACCTAACAGTGGGGTCTAGCAGCAACCCATGGCTTTACCACTGGCAGCACCACCAGTAGTCGAACACTGTCAACAGCAGCCACTTCAATGGAAAGAACATCTCCTTAATCATTTTACCCAACCAAATGGTCTTTAACCTACCTGTTTTCAAAAAGTATCTGAGTCAAGAAGAAGTCTGGAAATAGACCTGCCATAAGTAAAATGATTTCTTTGCATTTGTTTTGTTTTGTTTTGTTTTCTCTACTCAGGATTGAATTTAAGACCTTCACATTGAGCTACATGCACAACCCTTTTTATTTTTTTAAATTCGGATATTGGGTCTCTTTAAGTCACTAAATTTTCCAGGCTGGGCTTTAACTTGCAATTGTCCTGCCTCAGCCTCCCAGATGCCGGGATTGCAGGGGTGTGCCACCACACCTGGCAAGAGTTTTAAATAGAGACAAAAAGAAAACAATAACAATAAACACGCCACAAAGGAAACCCAGTACCAGATGGCTTAAATGCAACTAAATATTTAAATAATTAACACTACTCCTTTACAAATGCTTTGGAAAAGCAGTAGAGGAAGGACCACTTCCCAACTCATTTTTTAAGGCCAGTACTATCCTAATAGTAAAACAAGACAAAGATATCGCAAGGAAAGGAAATTACAGACCAACACACCTTATAAATATAGATGCAAAAAAATCCTCCACAAAATAGTAGCAACTAAATTCAACAACATATATAAAGATACTGGCTGAACATATTCATCAATATTATATACCTGCTATGGTTTACAGCTAAAATGTTCCCCAAAGTCTCATATGCTCATAGGTGGGGCTTTTGAAAGGTGACTAGATTATGAGGCAGTGCAGCTGACTTGTTTGAAGGTAGAATCTGGTTGGAAGAGGTGGGTCACTGTGGTCATGGCCTGGAAGGGTCTATCTCCCTTTCCAGGCCCTCCCTTTGTGTTCTGCTTCCTATTTACCACGCCGTGTGCTTCTCTCCTCCACCAGACCCCTCTGCCTTGCTGCCCTTCCTTGGAGCCAGCTGACGATGGACTGAAACTTCTGTCAACTGTGAGCCAAAAGAAACTCTCTCTCCTTTAATTGGTGTCACGTACTGTATCCCAGTGGTGAGGAAAACAACTGAGCCAATATCATAGTAATTGAACAAAGGGCAAAAACAATAAGGTCATCTCAACTGATACAACAAAAAGCAATTGGTAAAGTCCAATACTGTTCATAATAAAATACTTAGCAAATTATGAATGGAACTTCCTTGCCTTGACATTTGAAGCTGTGAAAAATCCACAACTAACATCATATTAATGGTTAAAGGCTGGCTTATTTTTTTGTCAGGAATAAGACAGGTTATCCCCTCTCACCAGTTCTATTCAACATTGTACTGGAGGTCCTAGTCAGAGCCGTTAGGAAAGAGGATAAAATAAGTCATCCAGAATGGGAAGAAGTAAAACTATTTGAAGATGACATGAAAATAACAGACACTGTTGGGAATGTGAAGGAATTGGAATTCTCATGCGCTGCTGGAGGGAATGCAAAATGGAGTGGCCACTTTGTAAAATATTCTGGCACCCTTCAGATGACCAAACACAGAGCTACCATATGACCCAGCAATTACACTTTTGGATATATTCCCAAAAGAACTGAAAACATATGTCCATACAAAAACTGGTACACAAATCTTCACAGCAGCATTACTTATGATAGCCCAAAGGCAAAACAGCCCAAATATCCATCAAGAGATGGATGCATGAGTAAAATGTGTAATCTATATAATGGGATACTAGTCAACCTTACAAAAAGGATAAAGTCACTGGGCCGATGCTTATAATCCTAACTATTCTGGAGGCTAAGCCAAGAGGATCTCAAGTTTGAGACCAGCCTAGGCAACACAGAAGACTGTGTCTCAAATAAAAAAGAAAAATGACTAAATAAATAATTTAAAAATAAAACATGAAATACTGATACATGCTTCGATAAAAATGAACCTTGAAAACATTTTGCTAAATAAGGAGCCAGACACAAAGATCACTAATTGGATGATTTCCCTGTATGAAATATTCAGAATGGGGAATCCATAGAGATGGAAAGTAGATTATTGGTGCCGGGATGGGGAGCTAGGAGGAATGAGGAGTGAACACTAATGGGTATGGGGTGTCTTTTGGGCATGAAGAAAATATTCCGGACTTAGATAATGATGATCAATGCACAATTTTGCACATGTACTAAAAATCACTGAGCTGTATATTTAAAAAGTACGAACTTTGTGGAGTGTGAATACTATCTCAATAAAGCTCTTATTTAAGGTAAGGATATGAGGTGCCTTCGGCAAAATAGATTTATAAATTGTGCCTAAGACCAACAACACATGATACAAGTAGAGGCAAGAACTGAAAAGAGAAAGAACAAGCCACTGTTGTACATGGAGGAAGACACTGTCCCTGAGCAGTGGCCTGGCCTGCATGCTGTGCTCTAGCTCAACTTTGAGAATAAAGGGACCATTGGAAGCTAAAGTGGCAGTGCAATAATGCCAGTATCATTAAAGCATTTTACATAGGTGGAGTATAATGCTTAATGGAAAGCGTGAAGTCTAGAAATTTCGACCATAAGCCAGGGAATGGAGAGTGATTGTTCTTCTTGGCCAGCTGAGTCACTGCTGAAGTATATTTCTGTACAGGCGATGGATTTCATATTAATCATGATTGCATTTCTAGCTCACCATGTGGCACGAAGCCAGGCATTCAAAACTCACCTGTAAAATGAAAGGGTGGGGCAACTTTGTTTCCTGTTCTAAAATCTGACTTGACTTGGTCCAACCCAGGCCCTATGAAGCATGAAAGTGTCTCTCCGTGTCCTTGGAGGGTCTAATGGCCACAAATAAGAAGTCAGAAATAATGGGCCAAGTCATCATTAAATAACATGATTGTATTTCACAACTAAATGCTAATTTGACAATGAACTGAAGTGGACAGTAGAAGTATGCAAAAAGGAAACAGGAAAATGCCACCCCAACTCTTTCTCAAGTGTCCCTGCTACAAAGAGCTCTTGGCTGTTTGAAATTGTAACTGGGGAATTCTCTCCACACAGATCTGCTTTTCTTTTGTGTTGCACTTATCAACTTCCAGTAGATGAAACAATTTATTAGTTTATCGTGTTTATTATTTTTGCCCACGGGAGCAGACCTCTCTGACCATCCTACGCACCTAACACTGTTTCTGGCCCAAAGGAGAAATTAAGCATAGATTTTTTAAAATAATTGAGTGAATAAGGCAGGGACTCACTTTTGTTGTTAATGACCAGTGTTTTTATTGATTCATGCCAACAGGTATGTGTGTGTTAGTGTCCGCATGTGCTCTCAATTAAATAGTGTAGAAAGACCACATTGCAGTCTTTCTTATCCAGGACTTCTGTATCTATTGATTCAACCAGCCATGGGTCAAAAATACTAAAAAAATATTGCGTCTGTATGGAAAACATGCAACCTTTTTTCTTGTCATTGTTTCCCAAATAATACAGAATAACAACTATTTACATACATCTACGTTGTATTAGGCATGTAAGTGATCTAGCAATGATTTAAAGTATACTGAAGGATGTTATAGGTTATGTGCAAATACTGCACTTCTTTATATAAGGGAGTTAAGCATATGCAGATTTTAGTACCTCCAATGGGCCAGGGGTCCTGGGGCAGGAAGAATTGTGGAACTGAGTGGCTAATAGTGCAGGTCCTGGAATAGGAGTCCATCTTTCCTGAGCATGCTTTCCAGCTCTGTCATTTGTAAGCCTCAGTTTTCCTCAGCAGTCACAGAACCTACCTCATATTATTATGAGTGCGTGCATGTGTGTAAGGGTTAAGAGGATGAATGTCATTAGTGTGTCATCTAGAATAAAGTATGAGCTTGATAAAAGCTACTTGTCTTAATAAAAAAGAGATAAGAAAGAAAAAAGGGGGTGGAAACAAAGGGAAGAAGAATGGAGAAAAGGATGAAGAGAGAATAAGGAAGGAGGACAGAAAGAAAGCGTGTAAGATGGTGGTAGAGGAGGACACCAGAAGTTTTGGTGACTACATAAGGATGTACGTAAACATAGATAGTGAGGCCACTGGGGCTGAATATCCAGGAATCAATTCAAACAAAGTGCAAAAAAGCCCATAGAAGGTAGTCACCCCCTTACTCACCTCCAGGGCAAGTGGCAAGACAGGCAGCCAAGGAGGGACACAGGGCAGGACAGGCGAGAGACCACACAGCAGTGAAACAGGAAGGCAGGACAGGAGAGAGAACTCATCCCCAGTGTTCGTCCCTACACTTTACATGCTCAGAGTCCTGATGTCTGTGTCATCCACAAGACCAGAAGGAGATCTGCCCTCTAGCCTGGGAGACACAATGCTTGACAATATGATATGTCTCATTTCTCTTCATAAGCTTCTTATACATTTGAAAGTAAGGATTCAGACAGGAACTTATTTCTCTTACTTCCAGCACTCCAGTTCTTGCCCTCTTTAATTATGTTTTATAAGATAGTTGGATTATTCCAGCCGAGAGTGTGTGTAGGTGGAGTTTCTAGATATCTGACTTTAGGCAAGATGGCAGACATGGAGACAGATCCTTCTCTTTGGGGACCATAGCTTATCTGCCCAATGTTCCATGTTCTCTTCCTTCTTCCCACTATAGCTTTGGTTTTGTCTGGGACTCACGTCGTGCCCCACTCCAGAGGGCCATCCTGATTGGTTCACCAAGTTACTGCTGCGGGGAAAGGGATTGGTGAAAATAAAACACATTGGCCCAGTAAGACAGAAAACACACGTGCTGGGGCAGTTAAGAGCTAGTCACAACCCTTTGTTCCTCCTCCCATTACGAAGTGAGGCCCAGTTCCTTGAATCTAGGTTGACTCTAGTGACTTATTTGACCAAGGAAATACGCCAGAAATGATATTCCTAGTTTCCTGATACCAAAATGCCAAGAAGCTGTTCAGCATCTTGAAATACCTCTCTGGGATCGCTGATTTCAGGGTGGTCAGCTGAGATGCTCTGGTCAAATGTCCCCACTGAGCATCTCCAGCAAGGTGTCAGAGGTGAGAGTGATGTACCTTGGGCCCGGAGACTAGCTATCCATCACCAAAATATCACTTGCATTAATGCTGCGTAAGTGGGACAATTGCTCTGCTGAACTTGGCCCAAATTCCTGACCTAAACATCAGAGACATGGTATAATGTTTGTGAATAGTTTGTTTGCTTTGGTGGTACTCCAGATTGAACCTAGCGCCTTTGCACTGACTTACATCCCCAGCCTTTTTCTTGATTTTTTCTTTAGAGACAGGGTTTCAGTAAGTTACTAAGTTGCCCCAGCTGCGCTCAAACTTGTGATCCCCCTGCCTTGGCCTCTCAGAACGGATTTGTGGTTTTGAGCCACTATGTTCTGCTGGGTCTTTGCACAGAAGTTTGTAACTGCTGTGTATGAGATATGGGAAAACATCCTCTGTGCTCAGCTGACATGTTTTGCTCCCCTTTCCTTCGTGAACAAGGAAGTAGGCAGCCTTAGAAATCATCCTGCAGCCTTCTGGGGAGTAGCTTTAGGATGAAGGCAAGCTTGAGCTTGGAGAGCTAAAGTGAAGGCAACTGAATCCCCAGCTGATCATCATTCCACTGGATCCTCTAGTTCTGGAGCTCATCCTCCTGCTGGACTCTCACTGTGTGAAATAATACATGCCCACACCATCTAGATCAGGTTCCACTGGGGTTTGTGTCACTTGCACAAAAGTCATCCTCGATGAGTCACCAGTTGGGTTGACTGCACCAGACTGCAATCTACAAGCCCTAGGCAACTCTGGCACTGATGCTGCTGCGTGACCTTGGAGAAGTCACTCAACCCCCTGGACCTGTTTGCTCCATCTTGAACATGAAAAGAAATTTTCCTATCTCTCCTTATTGCGCAAGGTGCTTCAAACACCAATGAGCTGCAAAGGACCTAAGGGAACCTGAGGCAGTGCTGGGATTCATGCATTGAAGGTTCTGCCCTCTTAGAATTTAAACTCTAAGAGACTTTACAACATCCTTTTGCTAATATTACAGCATTCAAACTTTGCATCAATACTTTGAGGTGACAGGTACTGTTATTCTCATTTTTTGTAGGGAGTAAGATTAGACATGTTGAGTGACTGCCCAAGGCCATGCAATTATTGAGTGGGAAAGTTGGGGTGTGAACCTGTCTCATCTCATTCTGGGACCATTCTCATACAGCTTCCATCACCACCCTGTCATGTAACAAGAATGCAGCTATCAGCTCTTAGAAAGCAAGAGTTATCCCTGTATTGACACTGCTTCCCACAATGATATCTTCAGCCTCAACATCTAAACCATACCACTCAGCTTGCTACTTAGCTGCGATCTTTTTCGGGTCCTCTTTGTGGTTTCTTTTTCTCTAGATCTGTCCTGGTCCCTCCAGGCTTAAAGCCTCAGGGGCACTTCCGCTCTGTCCTCTGTGACTTGACATCGGTTACTCTGCCTGCCCCAAAGGGTCTGTGTGTGCACCACCGCCTGGCCTGGCTTGGCCTGTCTTTTCTCATTTCCTTCTACCCGGACTGCTGGCCTCTGCTTCTAATTGGTTTCCACACTGCTAATCTCTTCCCCTTACATGCCATAGTCTGATGAATCTGCTGAAAACTTATAGTGATTGCGAGTAGTCTGGCCATGTCTTACCCAACCCAGTACCTCATTGTTCCCTAGATGTGCCCCTTATTCACCAGCCTAAATGTCTTTTCAAGGCATTTCCTCCTCCTGGAGGAGGACTGCCCTTCATCTTTGCTTCCTAGAAACTTCTTCCTCACTCCCAAAAGATTTTGATTTTTCCTTCCTCTTCTCTCCCTAAAAATTTAGCCTGTACATTTCTCATGGCACCTAGGCCCTCCTACCTTACATGCCTGAAATTCAGGGACATGGGTTCTTTTTTATTTTCCTTACCACATTGTGGCTTGAGGGTACCAGGAGGCCCCGCTCATAGCTGTAGCTTCTCCGAGTACCTAGCTAAACAGCTGGCTCATTGGAGATGTCTAATCCCTGTACAGCAAATGAGTGGATGTGACTTCCCTTGGGAGGTTTTTCAAAGGCCATATGTACAATGTATTTCTTAATCTGTCTCTCTCGTCAACATAATGAGCCAGATCCAGTAAGGCTCTAATGAGTCCCATGGTGATTGTGGGGCACACAACTAATCCCATAATATACTTGGACTGCTTTTTGAAAGCACTTTTCAAATAGCTTTATAGAATATACATGCACACATGGTTGGGGATAGATATCTGGAGATTTACTGGATCATTAAATGACCCAGGAGACAATGGGCATTGTGTTCATCCACACAATGAGAGAGACGGAGGGCACCTAACCCACCTTCACATGAAAAATCACCCCTCAGGCTCCATGTAATCTACAACTCAGTGAAAAGCACACCACAAGGTATGCAGGAGGAGCCTGGCTCAGTCTGGGTCTCAGAGAGAGAAGACGTAAAGTCTCCGTCCCTGATAATTGGTGTAGGTGGGGGAGGATGGGGGTGGGGGAAAAGGGAGGAATTGTCAAAAGGCAGTGATTTAGTGTCTGTCTTTTCTTCCTCCCCGCCTCCTTCCCTCCCTCCCACCACCCTGCCTCCTGCACAAGGAACTATTGAGAAGGGACAGAACAAACGCTCCCTTATGCAGCTCCGTGGAGTCTCTTGGTTTGTCCGAGACAGCTGCCTGTAGCACGCTATGGTTACTCATTACCCGGGTTCCCAGGCAGGAAAAGGAGCGAACTTAATAGACCGAATGAACCCTCAGCTCAAATACTCCAACCATAAATAAATAAATAAGTCAGGTGTACCCAGGGAAGGGGAGGGCTGTGAAGCAGCGGTCATACAGGTGAAAGAACCAGGAAAAACAAGAGTTCCTGAAAGGGGAAGGGGAGGATGGATGGAGGGAAGAACACTACCCTTGGAGAAAGGACAGGGGGGTGTTTGTACTGCTTGCTTGTCACTGCCTGCAGAGTGGAGTAGAGTCTCAGCTGGCCATTTGGAGTCAGTAGGATTTAGGGAGAAAAGGAGAGAGAGCCCTAACTCTCATGCTGCAGCCTTCTGAAGCAGCTGCTGTTAAAATTGCCTAGTGCTAATTGTGGAGGGAATGTGAACTGGGTTTCGCCTTCTTCCTGACTCACAAATGCACTAGGCCACAATCATCAGGGCTCCAACTGAACAGATGGTCAGGTGGGGACAGGTAGAGGAGGCAAATGCCCAAACAAGTGGGGGACTCCAAAATTTTAAAATAATCTGCAGGAGTAGTTTTAACCCCAGGCAATTTTACACCATGCTCCCCACACTAGGAGGCATTAGGCAATGTTTGCAGACATTTTTCATTGTCACAACTTGGGGGGCAGTCAGGGCATTACTGGCATTCAGTGGAGAGACAGAGCCTAAGGTGCTGCTAAACATCCTACAATGCACAGTGCAAGCACCTCTTAATCAAGAATCCACTGACCCCAGATGTCCCAGGGCTGAGACAAAAGCCCAACTCCAGATTGATCCCTTAGAACTCAGGCTCCAGAGGAGGCCTTCTTTAATCTGGCAGACAGAACCATCTGTAAGTCCACTCACTCCTCCAGGGCAAATGAGAGGAAAATCATAGCCATGACTCTGTCCCAGGCACACTGCTCCTGTATGTGTGGGGTGGCTGGGGAGGATGATGGGTGTAAGGTGTGATCATATGGTGTGTGAGCATGTGCACGTGTGTGATGTGCAGGAGTGTGCTATGTGCGTGCATGTTATGTACATCTATGTGGTACGTGGCCATACATTTTAGTGCTGTGTATTTGTGAGTGTTGTGTGCATAGAGGTGGTGCCTGTGTGTGCCTGTGGTGTATGTGTGGCTATACTAGCTGATCAGTGGCAGAGCAAGAAGACCAAGGAAGATTTCAGAAAAAAAGCCTATCACACATGGTGGTCTACATCCATGTTGGCCTACATTATCTGACAGACGGACAGCTCTAGGAGTCAGGATCCTAACTAGGTGCTCTGAGAGAAGGCTAACCTATTCTGAGTTCAGTTCCTCTCCACTACTTAGGAGCTGTGTGACCTTGGGTTAAGGCATTTGACTTCTGTGGGACCAGTTTCTTTATAAAGGAATAATAAAAGCTCCTGCCTATGGGTTACAGGAATTAGGGATGGGGACAGAGCAAGCACTCGGTCAGTGTTGGCTCTTCTGATCGTTACTGTTTCAGGAGACAGTTCTTCTTGGAGTCTGACCTCATGCTGTTTGCTCTATTCCCTGCCTCCTGGGGAAGCCACCCCTCTTGGCTGATCCCATCTCTGGGCAATGATGTCCAGTTGACTTCAGCTCCCTCTTTGCGGTGATTTCAGACCTCAGCACCCCAGCTCTCCCTGGTCCTTCAGCCCAGACAGAGAGGAAAAAAAAGTGAGCAGCTCACCCTTTTCTTTAGGCCTTAGGGTCGCTGTGCCCTCCCTGGTGACCTAGCAGACTGAAAGCAGCCTGGCTGGGGTGCCTGCCTACACCTGTAGCTGGCGCCTTCCTTCCTGGATCCCCCAGATACCTGACAAAGTTATTGCCACAATAAAGCAATGACAGGGCCTATCAACACTCAATCACCCTGGTCTGCCCTTCACAACCGGTTTGTCAAAGCTGCCCCTCCCTCCCCCTTGTTAGCTCTCTGCTCGCTTATCTGCTGCTGGAGACAGAAGTCTCAGGTTTAATTGTGGCAAATTAATTATTGAACTCCACAGCCAGCTCCTCCCAAGCACACGACAATCCCTCCCATTCCCTGTGCTGGGGTGGGACTCACTTCCAAGGAAGTACCCAGGGGAATCACACTCAGGCCGTACCCAGAAAGGGACTGAGAGCAGCCTACTGAAACTCTTTCCCCTCCAGGAAGCCTCTCCCACCTCTGTCCATGACTCCTGGGCAAAAGAGCATCTTTCTAACAACATGGCCACATCACACTCTTTGGAAACTGACTGAGAGTGCCATCCATACCAGTAACTCACCAGCTTGTTTCTGCTGAGCCTCGTGAGCACCTGCAGATGCTTAATCAGTGTTGAATTAATGAATGAGCACAGATTAGTATCCTCTCCCATCTCAATTCTTTTTATTGTGTAATAGTTGATATCTGCAACATAACACATGTAACTTGTTTACTTAACTGCACTCAGCCACTGTTTTAAGTGTTCCTTTTCAGTACTTAAATGAAATAGGTACTGTTCCCCCTGTGCTTGTCTTATAGAGGAGGAAACCAAGGTACAGAGAGTTTAAACCAGTGAGTGACCCCCACCCCTAACCTTTTTGGCACGAGGGAGCAATTTCACAGAAGATCATTTTTTTTTCCCCACAAACTACTGGGGAGGGATTTGGTTTCCTTTTTTAATCAGTATATGTTTTCAACACATAATAATTACATTCCCAGTACTAGCATCACTGCCTCAGCTCCATCTCAGATCATCAGGCATTAGAGTCTCATAAGAAGAGCACAACCTAGTTCACATGGAGTTCACACTCCTATGAGAATTGAATGCCACTGCTGATGTGTCTGGAGGTGGAGCTCAGACTGTAACAGGAAGTGGCCATAAAAATAGATGAAGTGGCCAGGTTTTTAGCTCAGTGGTTCAGCTGCCAGCCTCACAAGCACAAGGTCCCTAGTTCGATCCCTGGTACCAACAAAAAAAAAAATAGATGAAGCTTCTCACTTCCCGCTGTGTGGCCCAGTTCCTAACAGCCCATAGACCTCTTAGGGAGTTGGGGTCCCTTGGTTTATCACTTGCTTAGGACCCCAGAACGTGTGTGCAAGCCTAAGCATCACACTATGCTGCCCACACCTGTGGGGTCTCCCTTACGTGCAATAATAAAATGAAACCCTGGAATCTGCCCCCAATCTCAGACCCAGAACACGACCAGTCCTTCGAGATTCTCCGTGTGATTCTCCACAATCCCCCTTCTCTCCCTTCCCCAGCCAAATAAGCAAGCTGGATTGTGTTTATTATTTCTTTTATTTTCATTGGATTTTGTTGAACATGTTACTCAGTTGTGGTTTTGAGCTTCGTAACAATAGCCTTATATCACATGTATGATCCAAGTTCCCACCCCTGAAGACCTGTCTGCATTTCCTTTATTTTCCTCTGTATGCTTCCAGTACATATTCTTCTCTCTACCTCAGCACTCATGGATATCCTCTAAGCTATATATATATATTTTTTTGTAATGGGAATCAAACTTGGGAACCTGCGCTTACAAGCCAGGTGGTGGAAACACTGAGCTAAATCCCTGGGCCTTTCTAAGCTATTTTAATTTACATTTAAGGATAAGTTATTTGTGAAATATTGCAGTTTACAAAATAGTCTCTCATCCATCGACTCCTTTGGGTACACACTTTCATTCCCTTCTTTTTCTAACAATCTGGTAGGCTCTCTATACCGAGTGGGGCACAAAATGAGAACCATGTAACAAAGTGCTTCTGGGTATTTCTGGGCAGCCTAGAAATGTAGCTGGGCACTGAGATCAATATTTCTTGGAATTTTTTGAGGCAAAATAATGTAATATAATAAAGCTAAGGATAGGCTTTGGAGCCAGACTTATGGGTTTGAATTCCTCTGCATTAATCAGTTATTGGCACAAAAGTGTTGAAAACAAACCATTTGAGCACTAGTGGCTTTATTCCTACACTTGCAGGCCTGCAGGTGGACTGTGGTTCTGTGATCCAGGATGGACTCAGGCTCAGTGGCTTATTGGCCTCCTGTTGGTTGAGCTTGGATCAGTTAACAGCTGCTGCATAACTAATTACCCCAGAACTCAGTGACTCCGGTCAACACTGACTTATTTTTCATTACTCTTTGGTCTGAATAGCTGATCTGCTGGTCTTTTCTGTGGCTACTCCATACTGTTCTGCAGTGGGTGCCAGCTATTCACTGGGGCTCCTCAGTTCTCCACTTTGTGGCTTCTCATTCTTTAGCAAGTCAAACCAATTGCCTCACAACGTTCTGGATGAGCTCAGGGTTCTAAAACAGCCAGAGTCCAACAGGAATGATCTATTAAGGTCTAAGATCAGGGACCCACACCTTTTGCTACTGCTACATTCTACTGGTTAAAGCAAGTCAAAAGCTGGCCAGCCCAGGTTCAGGTGAAGGGGGGAGAGATAGCGTTCCCCACTCTTGATGACAAAAGTGGCATGTTCACATTGCAAAGGAGTGTGGATTTAGGGTGGTGTGATTCATGGCAGGGAGGTAATTATTAACACAGTCCACCACAGTTGGGTCAAATCCACTTGGGTTTTCTTCTGCAGCCCAAACTGAAGGGTCAGAAGTGACCTAGGACATGCTTTTCTTGAGGCAGACCACAGGAGCCCAAACCAAGTCAAAGTCCACAAGTACCTCAAAGACACTGTCCCTGGCATGGTCACTAACATTCCATTGCCTGATGCTAGTCACTCGGCCAAGGCCAACCTCATGATGCAGAGCTAGTGGGAAGAGGTATATGTGTGCATAAGAGTAATGATAATCGAAGCTATAATAACTCCACTGTTAAATAGTTCAAATATTTAAACCATAGGCCAACATGGGATAATTCATCCCTTAGTGCAGTGATGGTGAACCTGTTTGAGCTTTCAATGATACAGAAAGCTCACTGCAGCACATGTGCCATACATATGTTTACCACCACAGCCTTAGAGGATTGTTGTAAAGCAAAGTGACCAATGTGTCCTATTTGCCTGGGACTTTGCTGCATTTTAGCATTCCAAGTCCTATATTACATGAAACCTTTCAGTCCTGGGAAAATTAACGGTTGGCCACACTATTTTAAAGAGTACATGAGATCCTCCCAGCAACCCCTAGCTAAGTATCATGATAGTGATGAATCACACTCTCCAGAAGAGAAAAGCAACATTTTAGTGGCCACCCACACTGCCCATGAGATAACCAATATTGAAACCCAGTTCTCCCAAAGCATCTGTCTCCCATGACACATGCCCACACTCACTGCACACCAGGACTTGCTGTTGGAGGTCTTCTCTCCTTGGTCTTATAACAGCCCCTTGGAGGGGAATGAACACATTGTAAAGACAAAAACTAGGCTCAGAGAGGGTAAAGAGGGCACATGCCAATGATAACATGAAGTTTTAGGTCCAGCCTGGAGCAGTGGGTACACACAGGAAATGCTAGCTAATGGAAACAGAGGGGCTAGCCCATAACCAGCCAGAGCCTTGAGATGCAGGGACCAGGATGCCCCGCAAGGCCCCCATGTGACCTGGTCGTTGTTGGGCTTGCCTGAGAATGGCTGACCCTCAGCCCTGAGCTTCTCACACCCCTGTGATTCTAGACCTTAGGAAAGTGGTCCACACTGACCCAGTTGGATTCCAATTCTCACCTGGTCTCAGACTTGGTGGCTCTGTAGTTCACAGCAAGCAGTCGAACATCCCTGGGCCTCAATTTCTTCATTCATGAATCACTTCCATGGTTTGAAAGTGTCTTTCAAAATCTCATATGTTGGAAACTTAATCTCCCAATTCATGTGTCAATAGCATTTGGCAAGTATTTTGATTAGATGAAGTCACAAAGTGGGGTCCCAATGATGGTACCAGTGGTTTTATAAAAGTAAGAGACCTGAGCTAGTACACCTGCTCCATCTCACCATGTTGTGTCCTCTGCCATCTTACAATGCATCAAGAAGCCCTTCAGCAGATGCTGGCACCTTGATATTGGGCTTGCAAACCTGCAGGAAAGTGTAAGCTAAAAGACTCCTCTTCTTTATAAACTACCTGGTCTTGGGTATTTTGTTATAGTAACAGGTAATGAATGAAGGCAATTATCTACTTGCCTTCCCAAGAACTTCTGGGAAAGCGAGCAAAAGACTCCACTGAGCCAAGAGGTGACATTGTAGGTGCCCAATAGATACGGTTTATTACCTTTCTTCCTCGTAGATGTATCTTGTCACGAAAGAGTATTGAATTTGGGATCAGAACACAAAGTTTATGTTTCCATCAGCTATTTAAAAGCCATCCATCTCCTTGAAGGTATGGATTCACTTGAGTGTGAATTGTAATTCTTGCTTAGGGTTCTCATTGATGGTCAGGATGATCCAATCAGATGGGAATGCGACTAAGGTCAGTCAACTCAAAGGCATATAGGTATACATGCAGGTGAGGGGCAGAGTGTGTGGCCTCTGCCTGAGCATCAGTGAAGCCATGAGTGAAATGATCGGGGTGAAACCGATGAGGGTTTTAGCGAAGAGACTATAAAGCACCCAGTTTTCCTCAGTTCCTCCAGGGAATGCCCACTCTGAGATTGGGAACCACCACTCCTCTTTCCTTTTCCAAGGGCATCCAAAGGACAAGCACCTTTTGGTTGGAATGTTTTCCAAATACTCAACATCTGGAAGGAGCAGTTACAAAGGCTCCCTTTGTATAGCTAGAAAATGCACTGGTGGTCAAACAGCACCAGACCTCACAGAGCTGGGAAAGGCAGGGGCAGTGAGAGAGTGATGGAAGTGAACAGACAAGAAGCCCGTGAGAGGGTATAGAGGACAAAGTCTTCAAGAGGTGTGTCCAGTGGCCATAAATCATGGCCATTGCTTATCTAGCACTTCCTCTGTGCCATGGGCTATTCTAAGTGCTTTATTTATAGTGCCTTATTTATGGAAAAGGTTTGAGAGGTAGTCAGGGTGAGGGAGGAAGATATAGTCTAAGGCATACAGATGCAGAGACTGCAGAGAGCAGAAGACATAGGCAGTAAAGTGATATCTATGTGCCCCTGCACCTACTTGGCTATCTTAGACACTTTCCCACCGGTGGGACAAAATACGTGACACTCACAACTTAAAGGAGGAGAGATTCATTTGGCTCACAGTTTCCAGTAGGTTCAGCCCAAAGTTGGCTGGCTCTGAAGCACAAATGGCAGGATGGGAGGCCCCCATCCCATGGCAGCCAGGAAGCAGGGAGAGAGAAGGGAGGAGCCAGGGGCAAAAATACACCCGTCCATTCACACTCCCAGCGGTCCCACCTCCTCACAGCTCCTTTAGCCATGAACTCATCAATGGTTGACCGTTTTCCAAAAGCCCTACCTCTGAACATGTAAGTCTCCTGGGGGGATATTCTAGATCTAAAATATAAGAAATGGTAACAACCAACATCAGTCTCCCAAGAATCATCTGGATTCTTCTATGGTAAAATAGGCCATCCCAAGAGAAAAGCCCTCTAGAGAGTGATATTTGGAGATCCCCAGTGAAAAGTCATGCCTTTGTTGATTCATCCTACAATGAAGTTTACCAGTTGTGAAATATCATTCACCCTAAATTCAGAGCATTTGATAAGTCATGTGTTACCAGGTATTTGGAGAAAAGTCCTGGGTAGGAAAGATAGTAACCAAAATAATAAAATGGTGGGGTGGGAAAAGAGAAAAAAAAAAGTAAAGAGAGACAATGCAGGGAGCAAGAGAATAAAAATTATCCACTCCTTTCATCACTATTTTTGAAGAGATAAAAGAAGGTACCGTATCCAAGAAATAAGAATAGGAGGCCACAAGAAGCACTGTATGGCAATAAGTGAGCGCTTTTGAAAAGTAAAAATGGAATGGTAGAAATTAAATTTAGAAAGTCAGTAGAAGAATTGGAGTATAATGTTAGGCAAGTCATAAGGCAGAAAAAGATGAGCTAAGTACAGGAGAAATTATAACAAAGAGGACCAAAGTAACAGTTCCAAGACCCAACCAATAAGAATTATAAGAGACAAAAAGAAAAAAATTCAAGAGGAGGAAATTGTGAAATAAATCATATATGAAAGTAGACATGAATTTCCAGGTTAAAACAGGTTGCAAAGCCCGTACCGTGAGATTTCGGTATGGCCCCTTCCATGTCCTCAGTGGGCAATGGGTTTTTCATATCTCGCATCACTCTGACTCACCATGTCGTCTCCTTTTTCCACTTGGAAGGATGTGTGTGATTACAGTAACCCAGTGGGGAAACCCAGGGCAATCTGATTTTAAGGTTAACTGATTGACAGCCTTCATTCCATTTGCAACCTTAATGCTCCTCTGCCATGAAACAAAGTATTCCAGGGATCTGGATGTGATTATAGACATCTTCAAGAAGCCCTTATTCTGCCTACCATATGGCACATTGCAGCTTTGTACAAAACCTGGGTCATTTTATTTGGGATAAAGGGAAGGATGGATGCTGTGGAAGCATATACACTACACAGTAGAAAGACAGGAGGACAGGAGGAGGCAAAGCATCCATGGCACCATGTAGCAATGGCTCCAACCCTAGACTGAGCCTCTAGTGTACTTCAGGGTCAGGGAGAATAGGGTTGAGCCGCTGTGGGGAGACTTTTGTTGCAAGAAGGTAAAGGCAAACCTAAGCAAATGTGGACTTTTCAAGGTAAAAAATTAATAAATAATATCTGAGTTCAAAATAGAGAGGGATGCCAAGGCAAGCAACATTTTGGGAAAGAGAAAAAAAGGAGGGCAGAGCATGACTGATTTTCTTTAAAAATGTTTTCGTGCAGTTTGCCTTATGAAGCAGGTATCTTTTACTTAATAAGTCCTGGGGCGATGCCTCGGGGTTAAACCTACATTAGAGAATTGCTCTACCACTGAGGAACATCCTCACCCCTTTTTAAGAATTATGTTTTGAAGTTGAACACAGTGGTGCATTCTTGTAATCCCAGGAATCTAGGAGGCCGAGGCAGAAGGATCACAAGTTTGAGCCCACCTTGGGCAACTTAGCAATTTATCAAGAGCCTGTATCAAAAGTACAAAGGGGGACTGGGGATATAGCCCAGTACAAAAGGCTCTGGGTTCAGGGTTCAATCCCTAGTACTACAAAAATAAAATATTTTGAGATAGGATCTAGCTAAGTTGCCCAAGGCAGTCTTGAACTCTTGATTTTCCTACCTCGGTCTCTTGAGTAGCTTGGGATTAGATGCATGCATCAATGCATCTGGCGAGGAATAAAATTTTAATTTAAAAAAATGGTGAACATGGTTAGGAGCCTCTGCAGAAAATACCCGGAAGGCCCAAAGAAAATGCCCACTCCTGTGGTCCTGCTGATTGGCCTGGGCAGGTCTGGCTGGGAGTGTCCCCGGGGACACTGCGGTACCCATGTGGAGCACAGCCAGGAGGTGACCCCAAAGCCTCAGCTCAAGAAGGGTCCAAATGTGCCTTTCCCAGTGAGGGTGCCCAGGACCCACTGCCCCTGCCCGGCTACGTAGGGCAGGAAGTTGGGACAGAATCCTACTCCTCACCCCTAACAAGCCCCTGCTTTAGAGCAGAGCTCAGGAGAGCAAATCAAGAGAAGAAACACCAGGGCCTGGTTTTCAGGAAGAAGTGGGTGGCCCCAGACCATTCCCCCTGTTGCGTCTCCTCTCTGAGCTGGCTATGGGGAGCACGGCCCAGATCTTTATCACCCAGCAAGGCTCTGGCACACTCAGAGTGTGATACACCTGTCTCCACCATCAGGCAAATGAGTGGCTTCACAGGCAGAGGCCTGTCCTGCCAAACAATGCTCCTCTTTGTCCCCGCCCAAGGCTTGGGGAGCCGCAAGGAAGCCAAATCCATCAGCGCTTGTCAGGGCTCTTGGCGAACACAATGCAGGTTGTGATCCGCATTCCCCAGCCTAGCCTCAGGCTTCCAGCAGGCAGCTCTAACTGACACGCAATGCATCAGCCTTCTAAGAGCTGGGTGTGGGGACCCGGAGAAGGGGGACACGGCTCTCCTTCCCAGAAGCCAACCGGGGCCAGAGAAGGTGCCCCTGAAACTCTGACACAGCCTAGTCTTACACCCAGCCCCGAGACAGCATAGCATGAAGAAAAATCACTTCCCCAAGTTGGCAAAGGCTCTTCTGGCTATTTAGCAAAGATGTGAACCTGGGAGGTGCTCACTCTTGGCTCCCATGCTCAACAGGAAAAGGACAGACCGGGGAGGAGGGAGCTTAGAGGTGTGAATTCCCAGAGAGATTTCCTGCCAAGGAAGCACCTGTTGGAAAGGGCTAGCCTCCTCTTTTGTAAGCAGAGAGCTAGCAGGCTTGACAGAAGTTTGAGGGTTTCATGGTTGGAGAGAACCTGGAAGTCTACTTCCATGGAGGCTGTTCACATTTTTTTGTGGATCTCTCAACGTGTAAATCACTGGGGAAACCCAGGGCAGTCTGTCTGGTCACCTTCCAGCCATGAGACCACAGCCACCAGGTCAGGAATATTATGAGCCTTTTCCTTGGACAAACAACTCTTCTTCTGCACACATTCAGATCGACCCTGGTGCTCCACGCACAAGAGGGGAGGGGAGGGAGGAAGAGGGCGGAGTCACAATCTGCAGTTCCCTGGGGGTGGGGTCCTTGGCGCACTTTGCCTAGACCACGGTAGCAAGGCAAGTTCAGAGCCATAATTAGAGCCAATTCAGACATGCTGCCTAGGTCCTCCCCCTAGGCTAAACTCACAGACTTCTTTATGGGCATGAAATGAGCTAACAAATGAGTTTCGAAAAAAGCACAAATTCCCAGAGAAATATAGGATATTTGAGCCAAATAATATCAAGTAAGATTTTATGTTTTTGGCCAAGGGCTGCTGCTTAACTAAAAGGAAAGCAATAAAATATGTGTAATACACAACCTCTATAAATTATAGTCATGTAGTAAATTGATGTGGTAAATTATAGTTATATAGTGAATTATATAATGTCACTTTGCATGTGTGTGATAATGACATCAGAGTCATGGAAAGGAGAAATCCTTTCTGTCTTAGTCCATTTTCCATTGATATAATAAAATAGAGACTGAATAATTAACAAAGAATAGAGGTTTATGTAGCTCATGTTCTAGAGGCTAGAAGTCTGAGACAAGAAGCTGGCATCCGCTGGGCTTCTGGTGCCTTCTTGCTGCAATAGCAAGCAGAGGCTATTACACGGCAAGAAAGAACAAGCAAGCCAAAGAGACCTTGGTTTATAACAAAGCCACTCCGGAGATAATCCATTGATTAGTCTGTTCATGAGGACAGAGCATTCACACCCAATCACTTCCCCAACGTCCTAGCTCTCCAATATCATTAACATATGACTTTGGGGATTAAGTTTCCAACACATGAAATTTGGAGGAAACATTGAAGCTGCAGCATTTTCTTTTTCAACATCCATACTGGGTGATTTATGAATAAAATGAGCAGATGTCTTTTTTTTTTTTTTTTTTAATCACAAGCTAGAGGGGACAGGGCAGGACTGGCCAGGCTGGGTAGTTGATAGAATTGGGCAATGGCCCTGTGAGGGTTCATGATTCCATTCTGCTTACTTCAGCATAGGTTTGAAATTTTCAATAATAAAAAATTGAACAAAAGCAAAATGTAAAGACCAAAATGGAATAAAGAATAAGTCTGCAAGTATACAAGCCTACGTATGCCTTCCTCAAGCAAATGCTTAGATCAGGCCTTACTTTTAAATTGTAGTGGCTAAAGTGAATTTGGTTTCACTTTTTGTAACCAGACAATAAGAAAGAGAGTAAGCTCCAAACAGTTTCAGGCAATAAACCACTCATAATTTCTGGTAGGATTTCAGAGCAGAATCTAGATACATTTGCTCACAAAACATGTCTGCAGTAGTACCAGATTGTGCCACACAATGGGAGATCGAGTGGAAGGTCCTCTGAATTCCAGATCGCTCCTAAAATCAGAATGCATTTTGATCAAAGCTATAGGGTTTAAAAGAACACTGCCCCAAAGACTTCTGTGGGTAGAAGGGAGAGAGAGAAAAGCAGTTAGGGGATTGGCTGGCAATGATCACTATCAGTCATTCAGTATCTCAAGGTAATGCAGCTCAAATAACCTGAAGGATATTGCTGTTATTTTTGCTTGAGAGAAGTGCAATTCCATTTACAACTGCTGTATTGGTCAAGCACATGTTGCCACTTAATCTCTTCAACTTGGTCTTTTGTTCTAAGTGGACTGTGCCGGCTGAGGTGAAGATTGGAGAGAGAATATGGAAAGCAACGACCTCCATACCTGAATCATAACAGTCCCATCCACGTGTATGGCTGTAAGACCTTAGCCTCCTTATCAACTTCATTCAAGTTTCAAACACTCTGGGATGGCTCAGTGCCTTTCTGCACCTGCCAAGAAAGTCTAACTGGATAGTGGTGCCAACCAATTCACAGACCATGGGTAACACAGGGAGTGGATGCTTCTAAGAGAAGCAGGGTACCAGGTGCTCATGGGTAATAACCCAGAGGCCAAACGGATGGCATCAGTCTCCCTGACCAGCGAAAGGAAGTAGGAAGCGGAAGCTGAGGCCACAGTGGGAAGAACTGGGCCTGGGCGGTGGTGCCAGCCCTGGGTAGAGATTGATGGGTTTCCAAGGCACCCTGTGCCCTACCTGTTACCTGCACCTTTCCAAACCACAAAGCCCTGCTGGGGGCTCCCTGCCAAAGCTGATCGCAATCAGCCATGCTATCAGCATTGTCATCTCCTACACGTGTGCAGTGATGTGAGCACCAAGTGTGCACCCTTGAGGTACTGTGGCTTTTCCCAAAGCTGTGTTCCCTGGCGATCCAGGCTCAAGGTGGCACATTTCCACAAGGGTGCCCACAGTGCTGACTAAGCATCCTGCTCACCCTCTGCCCCTTCTGGCTTAGCCTGCTTTTCCACCCCAGACTTAAACCTCAAGATGAGGTCGTACCATGCACCTGTTTTCATCTTTGTCTTTCACTGCTGGGAAGTGAACATTCAGAATGAGACAGCCCATGGAGAAAAACGCGCAAACCTCAACTTCCCTTTGCCCTTGATGGCTGTACCGAAGGCTGGAGCTTTGGGGGTGAGGACACGGCAGGGGCAGCAGTGGTTTTCTGGTTTGGAGAAGAGCATTTTACTTTTCAGCACCTGCCAACCAGATAGGTTTGCCAAGAACTCTACCTTAAGCAAACACACACCTACATCACCCTTCTTCCCAAAGAGGCATAACCTATGGGGTAAGGAAACAGCTCCGAGGAAGGAGGATGATAAGGGTTCCTGAACCTCGCTGGTTTTCAGAACATGTTCCATCTTAATCTCCACCAGAAGACTTGAAAGCCAATTTTACCCAATCTCCCTTACTCCCGAAGACTGGGCTCCAAAGCAAGAAAGTTAAGGTTAATTTTGACGTTTGAGATTTTTGCTGTTTTTATTATAAAAGTCCATCTTATAATTTTGAATATGTTGTTTATACTTTTTATACATGCTTTGGGAGATATTCAGGTCTATGTCGTCTTGTAGATTTATTAGATCTAGTAGACCACTTTGGTTACTGTTTTCTCCCTGGCTCCTGACCCTTTTCCTCCCAATGCATCCACGCAAAAAACAACCAGTGGCTGAGGTGCAAATAGCCCTGTCACAGAATTTGTGCTATTGGGAGTTGATTTTAAAAGTTCCTGGACCGAAATAAAGGTTGTGAGTAAAATCAAGGAATTGCTGCGACACCCCAGGGGTGTCTATGTGGAACTGATAGCTTGAATCCAAAGCATTTGTGTAGTCAGCTCCACTGTGGGTCTCTAGTTCCTGTCACAGGGTCATGCAAAGAAACCAAGAGTTGGTCACAGCCCTGATCCACAGCTCTGGGAGATCAGCCCATGGAAACCCCTCAGAGAACAAAGTGGAGAGGCCATGACTCCGAAGGGCTCACTCAGCACAGCCATGCCCTCAGGTAGCTGTCCTTGACTCCAGCCCCTTCCCTGTTCATGCATCCCTCCCACCCATTCAGGGCACCACTTTGGAGTACCCATGACAAAGAGAGATGATTACACCCTATTGGTACCACATCCCATGTAGTAGTTCGCTGCATCGTGCTTATCTTGATGGATGAAAAAGGTGACCATGAACCTTTGAAATCAACTCATAGGACCTGGGTTTATGGGCCAGCTGACAATGGCAAAGGTGATGGGACATCACTCTCACGAATACATGACATTCTCTGAGAGTCTCTTTTTCTAGCTGACTTACTGGAGGGACTCATTCCTGGCTTGATGCATAAGTAGTCATGTTGGGAGGGCCCTGTGGCAAGGACTCTTGTAGCCTCTGGGAACAGTGAGTTCCTGGGAAATGGGGGAAGCCCTGTGAGCAGCAGGCCCCTGTCCTAGCCCTGGCAGGAGGGGTGTGCCACCACCGATGGAGGTGAGCCTGGAGGCAGATTCCTCACAGTCAAGCTCCAAGGAGAACATCGTGCAGCCAACACTAGGATTGCAGTAGGTGAGAGCCTGAGCTGAGGGCCAAGTGAAACTGTGTTCAAGCTCCTGGCTCGCAAATGCTGAAACAGTCTATGTCATTTTAATCTGCTAAATTTTTTGTAGCTCAACACATAGCAATAGGAAACAAATACAATGACCATCTCCAACAAGTTACCAAATGTGACCAATGTCCACATGGAAGCCCCCTGCAGATTCATAAATTGTTTAAAAGCAATCTTTTTTTTTTCTTTTTAAACCTATTTCATGGGGTTGTTTGGAAATTTTAAAAAATGACATTTCCTGTAACGTTACATATTTAATTCAATGAGTGTTTTGACTGAAAAAGCAGAGAGGAGGGAGGTTCCTTTTGCAGAAAAACTTTGAAAAAGCTTAAACTCACATAATAACCTTAAATCTCCTTCTAAGAGCATGCTGGTGACCAATGTAGGTTGCAAGTCCAAGTGCACACTGAACTCCCCCGAAAAAGCTAAGGCCAGAGAAAGTCCAAGTCTGACACCTTGGACCAATACCAACCTCTCTCCTCATGCACACATGTCGTTTCATGCATTGGATCAGAGGGCGGTAGGTGTACCCTGAAGATACATGGGGGTCCTGAGGTCTCAGCAGCACCTGGGGGCCAACGATGGCTACCCATGGCCCCTACACCTTCAAGATGCTGGCAGGGTCCTGGCAGAGCCCAGGAGCTGTCACAGGAATGAGATCAGAAGGGCAGAGGGCTGAAGAACGTTGCGAGGAGACAGGTTCAGGATTGCTGTTAGCCACAGCCCTCGCTGGCCAGGCCCTATCCTGCTGCAAGGAGGGAGTGGGTTCAGTTCTCCCCCCTGCAGGAGACAGAAGCAGCATCTTGAGCTGTGCTTGCCTGCCTATGAACACACCACACTCACTTCCCATAGCCTCTGGCTTGGGCTGTCCAGGAAGATGGCAAACAGTAAATGCATTCCCGTGGGACTCCCTGCCTTGCTCCTGAGGTCAGGCTGCAGGGTGTTCACTCATGATTCCCTTTCCAAAGCTCTGTCCCTCCATTTGTATGTGTATTTATGATTATTTTCTTCCAAAGAGCGCTCCTCAAACCAGGACCTTTAGCAGGGACAAACGAGGGGGTGATCAGCCCAGAGAGCCAGAAAGCCGCCAGGAGTCCCTGTAAGGTGTCTGCAGGGACAACCTTGCTGCAGCCCAGCAGGTGGCCGGGGTCGCCCTTTGCATTCCTTTACAGCCTGGCCCGACAACCGACAACCGCAGGAGGCGGGTCTGAGGGCTTCCCAGCGCACAGCCCTCTGCGTGCGAAGTCTGGTCGCTGTCCCCGCCCACGCAGGTCAACAGCCGCCTGAGGACCCGCTCAGGTGCCACGCCTGGCGCCGCAGGGACTCTGGGCACCGCCCGGGAACGTGCGCCCAGGCAAGCAGCCAGCCTCACCTGGCTCTGGGCGGGCGAGCACAGTTGGATCACACCTGCCTGCCGTGGCGCTGGGCTCACCTAGGGCGTTTGTCAGGGAAGACCAGAAACCTTGGGAGCTAGGAAGCCAGTGGCTTAGGGGGATCCTCAGGTCCAACAAGGCCCAAGGTTGGGTAGGTAAAAATCGGTGCAGCTGCACGATACATGCTTAAGATTGGTGACTTTCCCATATGCAAATCATACTCTAAAAGAGAAGGAAGCAGGACAGCCCCTGGGCTCCCTTTTGCTTCCAACTTTCACAGGATTAAGTAACCTAAGGTCTTAGGTATGCAGGACCTGGCCCCACCGAACCAACTGCTGCAAGTGAGGGGGTTGGGAAGTCCCTTTCTGCATTCTGCTGCCTTTGTGCGTGCGCCTTCGAATACTCAAGGTGTGTCCACCCGGCTCCACATGGGCCATAAGACCTCCTGAGCCCCATCTTCTGCCTGGCGCAGTAGGGATAATGATGGTGGACTCAGGGCACTAAAGGGACCCAGGGCTAACACCTACCTGACCTCCCTACTGTCAAACCAGCCTCCTGGAAAGGGGCTACTAAGGGCTCAGCCTGGAGGGAATGGGGTGTTTCTGCCACCAGCTGAGGGCCTGGGGCCTGACAGGCAGTCCTGTCAAGCAATGCCAGCAGCGTAAAGCAGACATTGGCAAGGTCAAATCCTGACTCAAGGAAGAGACTAAGACCTGGGGCTTTCTATGAAACATCTTACTTCTTTCAACCATGAAGTTGAGAAATCAGAAAATCAAAGGTAAGTTGGATCCCGAGGATTGGCTGAATTTCTACACTGGTAAAATCTTTGCTTTTTCAAAGAAAATTGGAGCAGTGATCAGGAAGGCATGTCTCCCAGAGACAGGGCAGAGATACGTGGGAGAATTTGAAAAATTTGGGGTCTTCTGACTCATCAACCCTCAAAGGGCCCCCTCTGTCCCTGGAAGCCTCTCTTCTGTCTTCTGCAGCACTTGGTGAAGACATGATAAGTCCTTTGCCTTGTCTGTTGGAGCCACCCTGAAGCAGAACATCAGTTCCCCATGTGTACTGCCCTCTATGGTGCCCAGGTGTGGTGCAGTTATATCCCAGCCTACTTCAGAAGAAAGTGTTTCGTCAGTTTACCGTCACTGTAACAAGATTCCTAGGGCAGGTACTTTATAAAGAAAAGATGTTTACTTGCCACATGGTTTTGGAAGCCGATAGTCCAGGATCACGTGGCCTCGTCGGTTCAGCCTCTGGTGAGAGGTGTAAGATGGTGTCATGGTGACAACATGTATGAAAAGGAGAGATCACATGGCGACACAGGAAGACAAAGCACAGGGAGGGGCCAGGCTCACTCCTTCATGACAGTCTGTCTCTGGCACTAACCACCTGTATCCCTTCTGAGAGTGATTTTTCCCTATGATATAATGAAGTCCCAGGAGGTCCCACCTCTGAAAGGTCCCACTACCTCATAAGATTGTCTGTCATACTGAAGACCAAACTTCCAACATGTGAATCTCTGGGAGACACACACTATACCCAAGCTATACGGGGTGGGGGTGGGGGGGGTGGGGGGGTGGGGGGGGGAGGGGAAGGCACGAAGTGGCAAACCCAAGCCAGGGAGGGGAAGGCTTAGAAACCCACATAACTTCAGGAGTTTTGTTTTGCAGTCCTGGGAATACATCCAGGGCCTTCATACTGAGCTACATCTTCAGCCCTTTGGTCAAATATTTTTTATTGGAAATAAGGTCTCACTAAATTGCCTAGGCTGGACTTGAACAATCCTCCTGCCTCAGCTTCCCAGAGTACTGGGATTACAAGGTGCTCACCACCATACTTGGATCAATTTCAGGATTTTCCTTATTTTTATTCATAAATTTGGGGAAATATGTGTTAGAATGGTATGTTAGGCTGTTCAACAATGGATGGAAGAACATCTTGGTCGCAAGTTACTGATATAGATACTGGTGACAAGAAGCCAGATGTATATGCCAGTGCAGGAAGCTGGGAGTGACTTCTGAGCCCTGGGGTCCCTGACTACTCAGGCCCAGGTGATTGCTCCAGTATTCTGAGTCTCAGTTGTGCACCATGTACTGGATTATCTAACTCACAAAAATCCTATTCACACTTGGAAATGGTTGATATGGCACTAAGCCTGATGGGTCCCTGAAGGCACAAATAAGTGCCCTTTGTAGGTGGCTTGGTCCTCATGTGTCACCCCTGGCCTCTTCATAAAGGTAACAGTGCCCCTGGGGGAGTGTCCCTAGGATCTATGGCTAGGAGAGGAAGAACTGAAGCATCTTACTCACAGTGGTCCATGGGATACTCTGGACGATCTCAGAACAGAATTCTGGGACGGTAGGTTCTAGCAAGGGTCGTGGGGAAGGGACAGCCTCTTACATGTCTTTGTGTTCACTTCACTTGGAAGGAAAGAAAGTGATGCAAGAACCTCTTCCACCTCAGGAACAGGGACAAACAGTCTGGCCAAATAGTTGAGAATTTGAAAGAAGAAGCAAGATTGGAGGTTTGGGGAATATATATGATTCAACTCCCAGAACAGACCCAATTTGAAAATAATTGTTCCTCAAATACAAGGAACTGCACTGAATTCCCCACTACAGAAAGGATCCTCTTATTAATTAAGTGGACATAATGAAAAATAAAAACAACCAAATAAAACATCTGGGCTGGGTATAGAGCTCAGCAATAAAACACTTGTCTAGTATGTGAGGCCCTGGGTTCAATCTCCAGCACCGAAAAAAATAAAACCAATCAAATAATGAAATGGATAAGACGATCTACTCTGTATGTGACAGTTTCTTCTGACTTTAAAGTTTTAGTGCCCACAAAAGGAATGTGCCACCTACCATGGGGGCTGCTGGCCACTGGGAAGCCCCTTTGGAAAGGGGATTTGTAGTATGTGCATGAGGGCTAACTCCAGAAACTTTCTACAGAAGTGAAGATAGAGGAATTGGAGTACATATAGGGGCTGAACAGAAAAGATGACCCAGTAACAGTCTCATGTCAGTTAGCCATTGGGAGTTTCATACACTTTTAGGTGGACAGGGCTAAAGAGGGCTAAATCTTGGAAGTGGCCTCTATGTCCATCAACAGATGAATGGATAAAGAAAATGTGATATTTACACACAAGGGACTACTACTCTGCCGTAAGAAAGGATAAATTTGAGTCATCTGTAGGAAAATGGACGCACCTTGAGACCATAATATTAAATGAAATAAATCAGACACAAGCTTAAACATCACATGGTTTCTCTTATATAAGGATCCCAAAATATAAATAGAGAGCAAAATGGAAGATAGATAATAGGAAGTCAGAAGATAGATCTTCCTCAAATGGAAAGGGGATCAAGAAATAGAAGGGGGAGAGGAAGGAGATGAAAAAAGAATTGAGATATGTTAAGGACACGAACCAACCCCCCACAAGGAATGGAAACATTATGTACTACGAATATGCAATAACAGAAAATAAAAACTAAAAACAATATATGGGTTACGATGCTGACTGTGTAGACAAGTCCTGGAAAAATATCAAAGAAGATGTGGGTTTTTTATAAAATGGAGTACTACTCAGCCATGAAAAATGAGAAACTAGAGACATTTATAGCTAAATGGGTGCACATTGAGGCCATCTTCTTAAGAGAAATAAATAGGACACACATGTGTAAATACCAAATAGTTTTTCTAGTGTGAGAAACTGAAAGTGTAAATAAAGATACACACGGATGAAATGGCCTAACAACATATTTTGCGGATTGGGTTTCCATCGCATGTCATATGACTTTCGAAATTTAAATTAGGGAGAAGTTTGGTTTACGTGGAGTCTGCTAACTGGAGTTTTTTTCCAGATCATTATTTGTTCAGTGTTGGTTTTGGGGATCTTTCTGAAACAAATCACATCCTCTGGTGTCTTTTTGGTGCTTGAGATTTTTTTTAAAGTTATACGGAAAAATGTTTAAGTGTTTTTCAGGGTTTTTTTGGTTGAGCTCTACTGTATTTGAATATTATTGTAGTATTTTCCCCTTGCATTGTTCTTCTTTGAATAGTTTTAACTTTTTGTATGTGTGTGTGTTTGATGATAAAGTTATTAAAAAAACATGTGGGTTATGATACTGACTGTGTAGACAACTCCTGGCAAAATATCAAAGCTGCTTTGTGGGGCCCAGGCCATGATGGGGACTAGGAGTGAAACTCAGTGTCCTTTTAGGAGCCCTCTCCTCCCCTAACCACTCAAAGGATGAATGCTGAAGGAAGGCCACTGCCATCCTGCACACAGACAGGACCAGCTCGGTGTGTGCTCTGGGGAAGGGGGCACAAAGTCGTGCTGTGCAGTGTGTCCCATCCGTGCAAAGTACTGGCTGAAGACAGCAGGACCTGGAAGAGAACCCGGAAGTGGGGAACCTAAAGATCATCCAGATTTTTTTCTCCAGAGGAAGAAATGAGAGCTGCAGCCCCTACGTTCCTTTTTGTGCCATGTGTATATGTCATTATTTTAATTTGTTGTCTTTCCTTCCTCTTTATTCATTCTATTACACACAGAGTATATGATTATTGTTCACTTGACACTGCAGCCCGAAGACGGTAGAAACAACGATATGGGATTGTGACTCAACTTGGGGAGGAGTGGACATTACTCAGAGACCCCGGTACAGGACTTGACAAAGCACAGAGCACCATGGTAGCTCCCTTTGGAAAGGGGATGAGTGAAGCTTTGATTGTAGAAGGAATAGCTACATTTTCTCAGCCAAACACTTTTTTAAAAAGCAAAAATAGGGGAACGAACTTTGTTTCTTCTTTTGGGTATCATCTGAACTCATTCCAAATTTTGGAAAACCTATTATGTGAATCTTGGCAAGGGACAAGACCAGCTAGTTCATGGGCACAGAATCTCAGCTCTGCCAACTAGATTATTTCCATCCATCACCTTGATGGTGCCTGGTATCTAGGGGCCAGCGTTAGAAGTCAAGACACCTAAGCCGAGTTCCCCAGATGTGATTAGGCCATGATCCCAGACCTCTAGACCCATTTCCAAGCCTGATTTCTGGTAGATACTGTGATTTCTTTAATAGCCTTTTGTTAATTTCCTCTTGAATGCTGTCAATTGCAACCAAGGATCTGACCAGCCCTTCTCATTTGAGATTTCCTTTTGGTGTTGAGTACGGGAAATGCTAGTTTCAACTATATATTACCATCCCAGGAAAGAAGCAGCTTTGAGAAGGACTGAACGTTACACAGCTCTTCCACAACAATATTCCTTTTATTAATATTAATCACAGTTACGAGGTCTTATCCAGCAGAAAGAACAATTTGCATTATGTAGAACTACATACAAAGACATATAACAATGAAACATACACATACACCAACCACCAACCCAGCTAATGTCAACCAGTCAAAGCTCTGAATGTGTCTTCAGTTTTGATCATCAGTGCTTTGGAAGAACATACACAGACCCAGCACAAGGTTGGCTTTCATGGTCTTAGAGCGTTCACAGAGCAGGAGGTTCACCCTTGAAACCAATTGGACATGTAAACTCGGAGAGCAGGGATTGATAACACGAGGTCTGAATGCCTGGCTCTTGGGCTACCTGCCTTTGTGGCAGAGTCCGCTCAAAATCCCACAGGCTCCTCTGATCAAGAAGAACAGAGGCCTTAGCTGTTCTTAGCTGTTGAAGCAGACAGGTCCTGTCCCTCTGGCTGGACAAGGTGTGTGTATGAAGAGTAGGTTGGCTTCTAGTCTAGGTCCAATTATTCTTTATGGTCCTCTCAGAATAACTTGGCTAAAATTTACTTTAAAAGGGAAATGAAAAAAATATCTCTCCTCCTTCTACCTTTCTTCCTGTCCCACCCTAAGCCTTCTGGCCAGACTCCAGCGAAGCTCATTGCAGTTCAAGGGTCCTTGGCTGGGTGATAAGTTGCCGAATGCTCAGTGGGGAAGGAGCCACTGTAGACTCTGAATGCCCTTCCTTCACTTTAGTTAACCTCAGTAGCTCCCTCCGTTAGTGAGTGAAGAGTTTGAGTTCTAGCAATTTGCTGGTATCCTCAAGTCTCTTAGAAAGATGGAACCTATAAGCTTAAAAAAAAATTAATGCCTGGGAGTTTGGGAACCATGACAAATATTCTGCTCTTGGAACCCATTTTGAGAACAGAGGCCTCTGCTCAAAGCCACACTCCTCTTTCCACAGGGCTCACTGTGTTCATAGTTGTTCTGATTTCTGAATCCCTTTAACATCAGCAATGAAGATTTTGGCCTTAAGAGAAAAAGGACAAGCAGACTGGCTGACGATTCTTTGTGTGTGACCCCTCCCCTGACCATCTCCCTGGGGGAAGGGAGAGGAAGTAGCATTCATCTTCCACCTGGCTCAGCCTCTGAAAGAGGGTGCTGTGTTCACAATACTCTGGTTCCTGCATTCTAGGTGGGCAGAGGATCTGCACTGAAGAAGCAGAAGGGCTGCTGGCCAGTCTGCTCTGAGCCTGAGGCCTAAATGCTTAGGAGACTTCTTCTAGGAACTTCTGCGGGTGACCTTGAGGGGTTGCTGTGAGGGAATCTGACGGAGGAGAGGAGAGACTCCCCTGATCTGTATGTCCTTGGCAATCCCACCGAAGGAAGATTCCTTCAGTGGGCAAAACAAAACCCTGTAGTTCCATGACACCTTGAGATTGTAAAGAAAGCCAGTGTCTCCCTCACAAACGAAGGAAAAAGGGTCAGATTTTCACCAGAGCAGATGGGGATACTGAGATGAAGAGGAGAAAAAGGAACAGGGTTTTAATGTGAAGAAAGAGGTTTGTGGTCCCAGAGAAGTCTGGTGCTGCCTTTCCTGGGGTCTGAAGGGTCTCGGTCCTAGCCCAGCCCCACATCCAGTGACATCATCACCACGAATCCCAGGACGGATGCCCAGGATGCCAGCTTCCCGTTACCACTAGGAGAGAAGGAGAGGAAGATCAGTAAGACCTCAGTGCCTCCCGAGACCCTGCCTAGGCCAGGGGCCTCCTCTGCAGTGTGCACTTCCAAAGGGAAATAGCCTATTTCATCAAGCGAGCAGAGGCCCCACTTCCGCCCCTGCTTAATATCACCCGTGTCTTGACCCCCCTGTCCTTTTCTCTCTGTCCGTCCCAGAGAGCACAGGTGTAGAGGGACGACCCTGGGAAGGGTGGCCAGGAGCATACAGGAGGACAAGCTCCCCACCTGATCTGGGCTTCTGGGATAATGTCGTCCATGACCACGTAAACCATGGCGCCAGCAGCAAAGGCAAGAGCGTAGGGCAGGACGGGCTCAGCCAGCACCACAGCAAAGGCACCAAGGACCCCAGCCAGGGGCTCCACCATGCCGCTCAGCTGCCCGTACCTAGGGAGGGAAGGAACAGAAACACAGGCCGCTGGAGGCGACCCCCATGCCTACAGAGGTGTGTCATTCTGGGTCACATCTGAGCATAGCCGTGCTAAAGCAAGTCACGGTCTTACGACCATCTCCTCCTCCTCGGCTCCCTATGAAACGAGTATGGCGGACCCCGCCCTCGATTTCCTTTAGAGTTTTACATTTCAGACCCCGTCTTTTAAAACTGACATTGGTATTGAGACATAATTCACATCCTATATGGCACACCTATTTAATCTGTACATGCCACGGTTTTTAGTATATTTACAAGGTCGTGGAATCATCACCACTAATTCCAGAACGTTTTCACACCTTCGGAAGAACCTGAGCTCGCTGACAGCTACTCCTGGTTCCTTTCTCCTCTTGACCCCTGGAAGCCAAAAATCTATTTTTTCCTCTGTTGTATACTGCTCCTGCACGTTGCATATAAATGCAATCATATAATATCGGTCCTTTGTGACCAGCTTGTTTCACTTAACAAAATGTTCAACCTTACAATGCATGTGCTTTTTATAGATAAAGAACAGCCCACAGTATGGCTATACCCTGTTACATCTCTGCTCCATGCGGGGTGCCTACATGAAGGGATAAGACACTGATTGGAGTGGGGTAGGCATTTCTCAAGCTGTACCTGACATGTGTGGGGGTTCAGACCCCAACTGCTACCCTTCTGATGGGGTAGCAATGACCCACTTCTGCTGCAGCCTCAGTCCCACCTGGCCACGTGTGTACTAACAGCCCACCCCTCGAGCCCGAGATCAAGGTGAGATTTCTTCCTTGAACAAATCCCTTTAGTTATGCTAGCAAGAATGATTCTCCACAGCTTGAAAACAAATGAGCTCCATAGAAACAGCAGCACTCATGAGCACCGAGAATTTCAAGAGCAGAAGGTAAGTCAGCATATGAGCCCCACAGGCAAATGCCACTTGCTAAGGGAACAGCACTAGGCGGGAAGTCGGGACGGCTAGAGTTGGACATGGCGGTTCATGCCTGTAAGACCAGCAAGCATGGGCCTGAGGCAGGAGAAGCACTGTGAGTTTGGCTACACATTGAGTTCAAGTACAGCCAGAACCACATAGCAAGACTGTCTCCAAAAGAAGAAGGAGAAGGGTGAAAGGAAGCAGCAGCAGCAGTAGTTGGGACAGCTTTCTTGCAGCAGGCATTTGGCAAGTCACACTGCCTCTGAGCCTCAGTCCTTCCGCCTGTAAAGTGGAGATGAGAGAGGTCCCCTTTCCCAGCTTCCCAGACAAGCAGAGAACTTGTGGGGTTGGTGCACACCTCCCACCCTCGGCTTCCCCCTGGCTGGGGACAGACAGGGGGCATGGGGAGACCCTCTTTTTACTGGGGAGTCCTCTAAAGGGGTCATTGCTTGCTGGCTCCCCATGCTTTTGTTCACAGACCAGCAGAACTGGGTACTCTTTGGTTTGTACAATTCCTGCCTTGGATTTGTCACCCCAGGAAAATGGGGATTTGATGTCATGCCCAGGCAGGAGTGAGACAGGGAGAAAAAAGTTTTATCCCAGGGTCTGGATGTCACCATAAGAGCTTCATTCCGCGCCCCCCCCCCCTTCTTCCTGGTGCTTCAGTTGTATGAAATGACACTCATAGTCTCTGTATTTAAAAAAACCCCAAACTCTATGGCCACCTTGCCCTGTCCTTGCCCAAATCCCCTATTCAGAGATCACAAAAGAAGTACGTACACCAACTAGTAAGTCCTAAGGCCCTACACAATAGAAAGCATTTTAAGATTGTTATTAGTAGACCTTTTAAGCACTTTTATCATATATTGTAGAGTTAGTGATTGTTTCATCCAACAAGTGACTGAGGTCTGGAGCCCTGATCACAGGGCAGAAAACCTTCTACATATTGGGCTTCCAACCTCGGTGTCATCACTGATGATCCAGGTGACTCAAGATGGCTGTCTGAACCCCTGGCCCACAGCTCCTTCCCTTGAAAATGGGACATGGATGTTGAAGGGCAGTCAGGGAACAGACTAGAAGGCCCTCAGGGAAAGAGAAAATCAGCGGGTGCAATGTTCATCATTGCCTCGTGCTGGTCTTCACACTGATGATCGTATAACAAGAGCCATTCGAGTGACTCCTGGGGCCAGGTGATGGCAAAGTATCACCTGATGCATGTGATATTTAAAGTACACAAACCCAAAGGTGAGATAACCCAACACTGATGGGCATGGTGTGCATCCATGGAGACGTGTTGAAATAGGACACGGCCACTCCGGCTGGGGTGTGTAGAGGTGGAAGGTCAGGATGTTCCCCAGCTTCGGGGGACAATAGTCACTTGCGTTATGGGCACTTTATCAGAAGCTCCCGATTGGCTTCCAAGAAGCAACTGGTCTCACAGAAAGCAGCTCATGCAGAACACAGGACATGAGCTGAGCACTTGACACCAGACACAGCCCTGCCTCTGGCATCAGCGCACTGGGGCACTCACCAGAAAGCTCGCCAGGTGGAGAAGCCAGCCCCTCGCAAAGGGAGGCTGACAGCCAGGCCCTCTGGGAAATTCTGGATTCCAATTCCAATGGCCAAATTCCTGAAAAATCAAGAAGGTATGTGAAGCTCTTATCTGCAGCTGTGAAACCGCACAGATGAGGGCCTCTGGCTGGAACAAAAGCCCTTCTTTGGTGTAGGGAGCTGGGTGGGGACCTGTGATAGGCAGAGAGAACGGTCAGGACCCACGTGTAGGTGGACAGCACAAGTTGCGGGCAGGAGTGACAGAGATCTGTCTCCCCATCAGTGTCCTGGTGTGGTGACACTGGAGTGCTGCAGTACAGCAGAGAACACGCTGGCTGGGCACCAGGCTGGCCGCACCACTCCACAAAAATCATTTCACTTTCTACGCCTCCATACCTTGTATATAACCTGGGGATAATAACATCCATCCTGATTAGCTGCCGTGTGGCCCAGTGGCCTAGTGCTGCCTGTAAAGTTCTAGCACGTATGAAGTGCTCGATACATCTCTATGGTACAGGAATGGGTATATCACATTTTACCCAGAAGCAAGTTCAGCAGCGGAGTACATTTGCACAATCTGATGGTGGCGCAGATCTGGCTGGGGTCTGACGCAATCGCTGCACTTCTGGGTGGTGCACACTGCCATCCTCTCACTTCCTGTCTCTGTGTTACACTGGGGTGACGGTGCCGTGTGACTCAGTCACACCTCGTGTGACTGGCCAGTGCCTGTTTTTGAAAACCTGCTTTGTACACAAATCAAGAACTGACATGCAGAGGGAGGGCAAAGCACAATGAGACTGGTACACGTTCAGCACGTGATTTAGCCAGGAACACAAGACATGCGCATGTAATCACTAATTCATAGTGCATGTAGGGGAAGAACCCTTATTGCACACGCTGCATACAGCTGTGCATCAACCAAATGTCAACTCACAGAGGAAGCAAAGGCACAAAGGGACGGAGAATGGTCAGTCTGAGTGCCACAGGAAGGACATTGGAGACCATCTCCCCCGGCAAGATGCCACCTTGGCTAAATGGGCACAAGGGGCAGCCCCTCCCCGGAAGGCTCATCTGATCAACAAAGGTCTCAGAAAGGGTCATCGCTTGGCTCTAGCTATGTCTCTGTTCCAGTCTCCAGCACAGAATACCAATGGTAATCCCCTATGGTTAATTGTTTTTTCAGTGCTGGGGATTGAACCTAGGGCCTTCTCACCAAGCTACATCCTCAACCATTTTTATTTTGAGACAGGGTCTAAGTTTCTAAGTTGCCAGGCTGGGCTCTCAGTATTTAATATTTAATCCTCATTTGGTTTGGGGACTGCAGCTCACCTGGGTTCACCTTTATCCCACCTCCATGCATACATGCTTCATGGGTGGGGGCCTCACCATTCAGAAAACCCACCCCAGGGTCAGTCAAGGAGACTCTTAGAAAAAGACTGATCCTCCCAGAACCTTGAACTTGGAAACATTTAGCTGGCACGTGGTTCATGTCATTAACTCTCATCCTGTCCCTTCTCGACAGCTTTACAATGTCTCCCCTCGACACCTACCCATTTGGGTATCAAAATGATGGTATCTGGGAATTTATTATTAGCTCCTTAATAGGGGAGCTGCTATGAGGTCTTAAGAGTTAGCAGAGCCACTGAGCTCATCTTGATAGACTGTAGGCAAGGACTGTTCCTAAAAATGGAGACAAGACAGCCCCTCCCCACTGGCCCAGGCATGTGCTGTAAGGCCTGTGCTCCAGCACTCAGTCTCTGCTGCTCTCTCCCACGAGTTTGCCAAACCTCCATCCATGTTACCTAAGGCTGCTCTCCCTTTACTTCTTTAGGAGGGACTCAGACACACGCTTGCCTCATCCCATGATCTAAAGGACAGCAAATGTTTCCTGCAAAGGCCCAGAGAGTAAATATTTTAGTTTCTGTGGGCCACTGAATTTGTGTTGCAAATGCTGAACTTTGCCACTGTAGTGGAAAAGCAGCCACAGACAATACATAAATAAATGAGTATGGCTGGGTTCCAATAAAACTTTATTTACATGAACAGGTGGTGGGCTGGAATAGTTCAGTGGCTGCAGAAAGATTGGACAAGATGGAACTGCAGACCCTGGGCCCACCCTGTTCTTCTTTAGGTTATCACAGCTATCTATGTAGGAAAGTTTGGGACAACTGGATTTCTCAAGTCCAAATCCTGGGTCCATGGTGGATTCCACTGAGATTTCAAAGGACAGCTTGGGAGGCCAGGAGAAAGTCTGCCGCAGAGCCAGAGTCCCTGCAGAGATTCTCCACTGGGAGAATGCCTAGTGCAGTAGAGGGAGTGGAGTCAAGGTTGGGACCCCAGAAGGGTGGAGGTGTTGGCAGGATGCCATGCTAGCCTTTCACACGCACCAGCCAGACGCTGTCTACCATGTGGCCTGCAACCAGCGAAGAGGTAAGGGTGGGACATCGTGTATAAGATTTTGGTGAGGACGGCTGGGCATCATGAAAGTCTGGTACCGGGCCCCGGTGCGCTGGCTGGCCTGTCTGGGCTGCACAGAAGCTCCCAGGAGGCATGGGCTCTTGCTTCTCCTCCTTTCTCTGGTCACCTCCAGGTTCCAACCCCACCAGGTGTAAGTGGGTACTGGAGACTGGATAATTCTCTAGGCACAGAGGACATGGCGCTGCTGGAGGGAGTAGGGTACTTTCCTGTTCCACTGTGCTTCCAGTATGGAAATCTTCATTGGATAAAGAGCTCTCAAGGCTGCTCTAAAGCTTTGTCCCTAAGCTTGGGACAATCTTACTCTCTTATCAGAGGTCCTTCTACCAGATGAGGGACAGGACAGGAAGTCCACTGTGGCTTACACACCCTCCCAGTACCCCTGCTCTGTCCCAGTTTAACAGAAGAGAAGGGGGATTAGGAGAAATTAGATAGAATTTAAAAAAGAAATCTAGCTAGAGGTTTTTAGGCAAAAGTTATTGTTCTGTTCCTTGCTTTTAAAGTATGCACTTACACGAAGCAGTAGGCCCAGATGGGCCATATTACTTTTCCTCCTCTTCTGGGTCCCTAACCATCAGCGCCCAGTCAGTCCATAAGGCAGCATAAAAGGATTGAGCTCCTTTCTCCCTCAGAAGGCCTTAGCTTCTCCTTCTGTGTGTCTCTGCCAAGGAGCGTGATGAGCGTCCACCTCTGAGGAGTAGGGTTTAGGATCTGAGTCAACAGCCTCACTTTTTGTCCTCTTGGGCCCCAGGTCTATGATTCCAAATCCAGCTTCAAGACACACTGACAATCCCTGTTCAAGATGTAGAACCCCAAGCAGCCTATTCTAAGCAGCCCTGGGCAGAACTACAGTGTATTCTATAGACGTCTATGAACTTCTACTAGTGTTGTGTCTTAACAGACTTGGGGCTCCTTAGTCCAGGAGGAAGGGACATTTGAAGTATATTGCTGTGGAAGAAACAAGCCACAAAGGCAAATTCTTGCTAACATCTCATTAACTCCTGCCTTGTCTACTCAGAGTCCCCTATGATGGGCCTTTCCCCTCATCTTCATTCGGTGCTCTCTTGTGCCCCCAAATGTTTGGGTAAACACAACCAGCTTTCTTGTCCTTATGCCAAGCCTTGGATCCAAGGGCTCTTTCCAGTGAGGAAGGACAAGGGCTCCAACCAGGGCTTGTCTGACAATGAGGACTTGGTACTTGGTAGCTGGCCCCAGCAGATGGCCAAAGACTAGAAAATGTCCCCCATGTGTACAGATGGGAGGGAGACTTATGCCAGGTGCCAAGGAGCTGCCACCTCAGTGTCACCAGCAAGGCAGTGGTGGCGCTCCCTGTCCAAAGTCCTCTCCGTGGTACGGTGCTGGCTGCAGCCATCCGCCAGGCGGAGGCTTCCACAGCCTCCTCCACATCCTGTCCAGGAGCCACCATCCTGATAAGCAGCACAGAAACCCCATTCTTCTGTCCCTGGCAAGCCTCGTTACCTCTGCCCTGCCCTGGCACGGGGCTTCCAGCCCAACTGGTGCCACACCCTCTGGATTCTGCCAGGCCTTTCTCCAAAGGGTGCTGCCTCACTGGGCAACCAGAAAGCCTCCCTGGTACACTCTTGGGCTCCTGTAGTCCATGCAAGGGCTGGGGTCACTGCCTCTCTGCCTTCCTCCCTTCCTACACATCCCTTCTTAATTTGGGTCTTCTCCATGCATACAAATAGAATAAGTAAGATTTGGCCCTGGGCCTAGCCATGTTCGCTTGTTTTGCTGTATGTCATGCATCTGTTCAATGTCAGATAATCAGGAGCGACCCAATGGAAGAGCCCAGACATCTCCATGCCCTCTACTCCTCAGCATCCACATCAGCTCTGCAACGTGACTGACATCTGCAGTTCTCAGACCTGGCTGTCCACTGGGGTCACCGTGGAGTGATGAACTGGAGCACTGGGCCTCGTGTGAGCAGATTTAAAAGTGTGTGGTAGTGTTAAGAACCCCTGGCCTAAGGTGTCATCAAAGGGGATAAGGAAGGATGGAGGCTGAGACCACCATTATCTCAGAAGCCCCTTCCCCACCGTGCACACCAGCGGGCCACGAGCGATGTGTCTGGAGCCTGCAGGGTGGGTGCTTACTGTACATAAAATCTGATTCAGGGCGCCATGGAAGGGCCCCCAGGAACACGGGGCAGGAGTAAGAAAGTAGATGGGCAGGATGACAGGTGTGTGGGCAGAAGTGAGGGTGAAGGTGAGCGCCATGTGGCCGGGTGGAAAGGGGCAGAGGGAAAGGAGGTGACAGGGTCGGTCCTGGGGACCAGGGAGCTGGTGGTGCGGGGAAGTCCCAGCCTCACCCACTCCCCTGCAGCCCTACTGTGCTCCCCTCCTCGGCCTCCAGCCAGCCCAAAGGCACCCTGCCAGACCTCCCAGTTGGCTCCTCGAAGCTCTGGGAAGGGAAGGCTCAAATGAGAGGTTTCCTTTCCAGGATGGGCTACCAAAATTCCCAACGGTATTTAAAAGCCAGAGGGAGCAAAACAAGTCCGCAGAGGACAGTGAAGCCCCTGTGTGCTGGGCTTTGCTCCTCCCCAGCAGAGCACAGAGACGCCATTGCCACTCCGCACTGCGAGCAGATGGGAGGGAGGGGAAGTGGGATGAAGGGCTCTTTACAGGAAGAAACCACAAGCTGTCCCTTTCGTGTGCGGCCAAGCCCCCCCCCCCCCGTGACCTGTCACCAGGCCTGGCCCAGGGCCGATGGGAGGGGGCCTTCGGGGAAGGAGAGGGAGAAGGCCGGGAGGTGGGGTTTACGGGGCAGGGTGCCGCTGGTGCAGCCTCCCGAGGCCCCCTCTGGGAAGGTGAGCCACGGCTTTGCCAGGGTGGCTGCTCTGCGGAGGAGTTGAACTTGGCTTGGGCACCCAAACTTCTCGCTTCCTTTCCCTTGGGAGTAGGAATTTGTCAGGAAGAGGCAGACCCAGGGAACCAGGGACTTAAAGTTCAGCGTCGGGGTTTGAAACGGGGAACTGGTTTTAGGTTTCCTCTCATACTTTGGTCTCTTCATTTTTGATGTTTTTAGGCACCAAGGGGGAGCCAAGGTAGAAGAAAGCATGGCAGGCAGAAGATGCCAAGACACACATGACTCCCTTGACTTGGGGGAGGAGGTGCAGGGCAATGGCCACTCTAACCCCAGGGATCTTTTAGCTGTGTTGGATCAATGCGCTAAGGGGCTGGAATTCGCAGAGTGCAGTGTGACTTTCGTTACAGGAGCCAGGGTGCCCAAGCGTCCCAGTTTGTCCAGGAGCATGGAGTTTCCTGGGGTGGAAGCACCCGAGGGCAGGTGGCAGAGGCAGAGATAACATGGAGAAGGTATACAGAATCCTGGAAGTTGAGCAGAAGTTTAAGGATCAAAAGCCCTACCCCGTACCGGGGACAGTGTCATGCAAGTCCTGACCCTTCTGGACACTTCGGACACTCAAGAGAGCTGGTTCCCCTGCCACCCCATGGATCCATGGATGGCAAGGCAGTCTTGGGGACTGCTGTCTCCCCCAGCCCTGAGGAACACCCCGAGACTGCAGTGCCCTGAAGGCTCAGGAGAGGTGGCCTCCCTGCAGGGACAGCAGCAGACGCTTTGCTCCAGGTCTGGGCAGAAGGGACACAAAGGACTGATTCAGGCTGCTGAAGGCCAGGAGGCAGCTGGAAACCCCCGGGGGTGGGAGACCTGTGAGGGGTGGGAAGGGGCTGGGCTCACTCACAAATATTGACTCCTAGCAGATGGACAGGGCCCAGCCCCTGGTGGGTGCCAAGGAGGCACAGACAGGGGAAAGGTGCCCATTCATCAGTTTGCCCCTCCAGCCTGGCTTCGAGGACAGAAGCAGACAGCCTGAGGGGGTTTTTCCATTTGTCTCCAGCATTCCTTAGTCTCTCGACCTGTAGAGGGAGAAGCTCCTGGCCAAGGTCCCTCCAGGCTGCGAGGCAGGAAGGCCTCCCTGGCCTGATCTGCACCAACTTCGAATCCCCAGAGGTGGGTGACAGGAAGGAAGCTCAGACGCAGTGGGACATAGCTTCTGTGTTTTCCAGGCCTGGAGGCAACGGGGAGGCCTGACCTCATTTCCCCACTGCAGGCTCCCCTGCCAGGCCCTCTCCTACCCCGAGTTCAGAATCACTGAACACTCAGGCCTGCAAAGGCCCTGGAGGTGGCTTTGATCAACGCCTTCATTGTTAAGGAGGGAAGCTGAGGCTACAAGTTCTGCCTTTGGGGCCCTGTGGCCTGTTGCAGGTGAGTCAGACATGCCTCGATGGGAGGTCCAGGTGCACTGTGGTGACCCAGTACCCACCTCTGCTTCATCTGTGAGATAGGCATACAATGCCAAACGTATAGGGTTCTTGTGCATGTGGGAGACAATCACTGTGAGGTGTGGGTCCCACTCCAAGTCCAGGGTGGGGCTCCTTGCATGGCAGCCACTGTTAAAATCACCCCAGTACCCTGAATGGGGCAGAGCAGAGCGGGGCACTCAGGCCTGCTACCCAAAGCCTGGTGGCCACCCAACCTCACACTGATTTCTTCTCTGGTGCTCTTCAGTCTCCTCAGCTCTGGGGCCCCTGGTCAGACACATAACCTGAAACAGCCAGTGGCCAGCTGGGGTTTTACATTCAGCCACTAGCCCCTGGCAAGAGCAAATGGAAGAGCCCAAGCTACATTTGAGGAAGGACATTAGGAAGGACCCCATCTGCAAGGAGCTTTCAATTAAACAGGGGGCAAAAGACCCCTCTGCAAATGGCTGTGGCACAGCCAGGACCATGAGAGACGTACTGAGCATGTGGAAACAGTCTGCGGAGAGAATGACGTTCAAGATAGACTTTCAAGCAAGTCTTTTTAACAATTTTAACAGCTAGATGGATGGGGAAGGGCACTGCAGACAGGAAGGAGTAAGCAAAGTTGTGTAATGCCAGGTGGCCCACCCAGGTCTTCCTTACTACCCTGTCCCCAAATCTAAGTCAATACACAAATAAAAACACAAAATGCACTGAGCCAAAGCCCATTCCTCCTTGACATTCATTTTTCCCAGTGGAGTCTACTAGCTTTTAAGAAAAAACCTGAGCACTAAATGCCTCAGTCCAGCCCAGGGCTCTTCCTAAGGCCCAAAGCACCGGCTTCTACCCCAATGGCTCCCACTCATTTTTAGGAGTCACTCAGGGGTGTCCTGAAATCCGTTCATTGTCCTTCACCACTCAAACTTTCATTTAAGGACCCTCGGGACTCGATCCTGGGGACGCTGCCAGCGGGAGTCAGCACAGGGCATGTGCAGTGGCACAGAGCCCAAAGGACGGGGTAGCAATCACAGCTAAAACCAGCTGAGTCTTTTGTTACCACACCCACCCCATCAGAGGGAGCCTGAGGTCCTCAGGGTAGAATAGCAATGATGCTAATCTTTACTTGCTGCCATTTATTGGATGTTACTGAGTGTCAGGCTTGTTCGTAAGCTGTTCACATGTGGCAACATGCTTTCCCCCGCAACCACCTCTTGAGATTTTGCTGTTATTGTTGCACCCACTTCACAGATGGGGAAACTGAAGGACAAGCAGTTGCATTAGTAGTCCCCAGGGCTACCCAGCTGGGAGGTGACAGAGCAGGACCTCTAAACCACTGCTTCGGGCCCTCTGGGTCCCACGCAGACCCACCACACCATCCTAGGGAGAGCTGGTTATCCGGCTCAGACCTCCAACAGGAGGGCAGGTCTTGCCCTACACCTGCTGGGCTGAGGTTCTGTCATTCTGTCTCATTGGGCACAGCAAGGAGAGCGCATGAGATGGGGGGAAGATGTGAACCAGGGACCTTGAAGGTTTAACAGAGTGGGAATGGTTCGTCCTCAGCAGAGTATTTCGGTGTCACTATGTCGGACGTTCAGATTCACTAATTCATCATGGTGGGGACCTGCTCTGTGCACTACAGGATGTTTAGCGGCATCCTTAGCCTTTGGTCACTAGATGCAAGGAGCAACTTCCTAGTTACGAAAACCAGAATGTCTGCAGAAGTGGCCAGAGTTCCCCTGCAGGGCAACATCACCCCTGGTCGAGAGCTGTGGACCCAGAGTATAGGTGAGCTGGCATCCTTGCAAAACTGCCTCTGGGTAAGAAAAGGCTCTGGCTGCTCACAGAGAGTCCTGAGCTCAGCCTCCCCTTTGAGAATGGCCAGGCTGAGTGGAGGTGCGTCCCCGGGAACTCTGTTGTGGCAGCATACTCCTAGGGTGGCACGTGGGTGTAATGCTTGACAAGCACCAGGCCTGGCTCCCTTAGTCATAGACAGAGGTCCTCCCCCACCTCACTGTGGCTTCATTCCAGGGAAGCTTTTGCCTCACAGTCTTGTACACAGTGCCCCCTGGAGTTGTGCAGCAGGACGTTCCTGTTTGAAGCCCAAGGCTGTGGCTCAGCCTGGGGTTAGAGGTGAGTGTTCTCTGGGGAGGCAGTGGGTAGAGTCATGGATTTCTCTGAGAACTGGCAAATGAGGCCTTGGCAACCCTCAGCCTTGCTCTCCAGGCTAGATTCTCCAGCCGGCTGATCAGGAAAGGAGAATGGCATATTCCTGACAAGCCCCACTTCACCCCAGCTTTCAGATCCTCCTGGGGCGACGAGCGTGTGTATTCTTGCGTGGCAGGCCCTTACATACTGTTTTGATTGTTATCGTCCCACCCTGAAAGGCCTGATTGTTCAGGCCTGGTGGTGACATCACCGGCTTCCCACTCGGCAGGCAGACTGTTGAGGTGTTGGATGAGCCTGCAGGTGGGAAGGGGCTGGGTGCTCCCCAAGGCTGCCCAGCCCTACCTGCTCAGCAGAGCTGGCTTAGCACGCAAGGGATCTTCCCCCACCTCCTGCCTGCGGTTCTGGGAGCTCCACAGGCTAGCATGACGAGATGACCCATCCAAACCCTTAAAGCCCGATGCCTTCCCCCAAAGTGGGCAGGGAAGGGCTCCAGGCAGTCGAGCTACAAGGCAGGGTGTTGGCTGAGGGTGATTCAGGCTACCACTGAAGACCGCTTCATGCAGAAGCTCCCATATAACCATGGGTTCCGTGGCTCCCGGGGCCACGTCCTGGGGCCCTTTGCCTGCTAAGTCTCCCAGCAAATAAAACCAATCTGATGGGTAGGCTGGGCATGAGGCTGCCTCACTCGGCATGTGGAGGTACATGCCTGGGAGCAATGCGCCCCTGTGTCCCTCGCAGGCTGTGTACTAGGAGTGCTGTTAATCCCAGCAGTGCTGTAAGTCCTGGAGACCATGCAGATGCCCTTCCTCAACAGAATGGATAAAGGAGCTGTGTTCCATCACACAATGGAATACTGTACTGCTAGGAGAGGGGGAGCTCTGTACCTACATGCATGAGGTGGAGGCGTCTCAAGACATTTTGAGTGAAAAAATGAGACACAAAATAGTAAATGTCATGCGGTCCTCTTTACAAAAATCCCCAAACAGGCAAAAACTAGGCAAGGCCCTCATAGCTCCTCACTGATATGAGCAGTCAATAGTCATTAGTGGTTTTATTTGTTAATTCTCCTTAGGCATTTGGAATGTGAGCAGAAACTAATGACCCATTAAAGGCCAGATTTCAGTTCCTAAATGGGAGTCATGCTTCTGGAAGAAGAATAATTTCCCATTGCTTTTACAAAGATGTTTCCTCAAGTTACAGGTCCAGAAAAGAGCACAGGTATAAGTGTTCTGCTAGCTGAATTTTCAGAAACTGGCAAAAGCCACATCCAGATCAAGAAACAGAACATAGCCAGTGGCCCGTGACTCCCAGCCCTAGGATCCCTGTTCACTGCTGCATTTTCCAGAGTTTGTTTCTTCATCTAATATCACAAAAGGCAGGAAGAACAGGAGGCTGAGGCAGCTTCAAGGAGGAGCTGATTATCAGCCTGGCTGTTCTCCGTGGCTACCTGTTCTCCGTAGCCGTCTGTTCTTGCTCCTTCCCTTTCAGCTATCTGCAGCTCATTTCTTCACCTCTTTCAAGGCTAGGTAATCTGGCCTTTCCAGAGTGAGATCATGAAAGTCACCCCCTACTACCACCAACAGCAGCAGCAGCTCTGGGGAAAGCCAGGTGCCACAATATGAGTACATGCAAGTAGCCACATGTGGCAAGGAAATGAACTCTTCTGCCAATAGCCAAGTGAGTGCATCATCTTGGAAGTGAACCCTCCAGCCCCAGCCCAGCCCTCAGACCATAGGAGCCCTGGATAACCTCTTGACGGTGACCTCTCACTAGTGGTCCCGGAGCTGGGACCACTCAGCAAAGCCACTCTCAAATTCTGAGCCCGCAAAAAAGTGAGATAATGCTTACTGGCTTACGCCATCATGTTTTGAGGTATCTTGTCAAAGGAAAAAGAAAACCAATGTAGTCACCCCCATCTAAAATCTAGACTACTTTACTTTCTCTTTTTATTCACTCTTTTCTTCCCAAGTCTTTCTTGCTTCCTGATAGCATTTCTGGCCTTGTAACCTACTACAATACATTCTTTTAACATGTTTATTCTTTGTTTTTTTTCCCTCGCCTGACTTTGTATCAGAACAAGCTAGGAACCCTCATCTGTCTGTGCACAATGTGTCCCAGTATCTGAAAGAGAGCGAGCCAGGTGTGTGCAGCTGTGAAACAGATGGGCATACAGATACAGGCCCCAGAATTCCAGCAGGGCTAATGTCTGCTCCCTGCTGTAGGGGATCAATCAGCAGGGAGCATGTCACAATCCTTTGAGTTTCAGTGGCTTCAGCTGTAAAAAGAAAAGGAGGGTAAATTGGGTGACCCGTGAGCTCTTTTCCAGATACTATGCCTCATGATTCCTACACAAGGACAGCTTTGTGGGTTCTCCGGATTCCAGGGGCTGCCTCCACCTCCACCAAACCTCATTTTCCTGTCTGTGCACATCTGGAAATCCAAAACACAAAACTATCTCATTGTGCACATCTGGACAGCATAAACCAACTAAAAGGGAACTCCAAAATGCTGCTCAGCAAAATTGCAGTGCAGGCCAAATGGGAGAGGTTGAAAGACTCCTTTCTTTTCCACCTGCAAAACAATCTTCTGGGCATGATCTTATGTGCTGAATGCTTTGCCACTGAATAACATACACTCTCACGCTGTCTCTCTGCCTGGCGCCCAGCCAATGTAAAACTTACAGAAAGAGACTTTTTCCCTACCCTTTTGTTTAGACCAAACTATACCTTTACTTGCCCTTGGGGCATGTGGCCTATTGGAAGCTGAACACCACCTGCTCCTCCTCCACCCCTTCAGGGAGAGTGACTGAACTGTACACCTAATGCAAACTGAACTCAACTGGGAGCTTTCGGGCTACTGGTGAGAAACCCTTGGCTATTTGCATGCAGTTAGGGTAGCCCCTCCCTTCCAAGGCTGGGAAGGGAAAGCTGCTTGGCAGGATGTAGTCTCCTTGTTTGACAACCAGCCTGGACTTCCCAAACAAACAGGAATGATTATTCCTTTGGAAATGAAATGAGTTTCAGGAGCACTGAACTGAAGACAAACAGGACAGGGAGGGTAAGAGGCATGGTGAGGTGGGGTGCTCCCCATTGGCCCTTCACACCCAAGGATGTCAAGGGCTTGATGGGGAGGACTCCCTGGAGCATGGAAGGCTCACGAGGCAACCGGGAGCCTTTGTGTTAATGTCCTGTGAATGCAGAGGATGCTACAAAAAGAGAGTGAAGGTGAGTGGAGACCTTGGGTCAGGGTGTTTGGTCATCCTTCCCATCTTTCTTTGGAGCTCCCTGCCTTCGGGTGACAGGGACAGGTGAAGAAAAACAGCACTTCTCTAAGGCTCAGAGTTCTCTTTGAAGTGAGACCACTGCTGTCTGCAGAAGCCCAACAGCTCAAAGAGCACAGAGCCCAGCCCCACGACTCTGCATGCAGGCAGGGCCTGAAGAATGAGAGAAATCTTTTCCTTCCTCCTGCTGTGGGCTTTGGAACTTGCTTTCTAGCTAACCAGGAACTCAGGCCTTTCCTGTTGAGAAATGATTGTGTTTTCTTGGCTTCTCATATGGACAGCCAAGGGTGAAGGCCATGAAGGGTACAAGGCCATGAAGTTAATGCCAAGGGGTAGGTGGGAAAGATCATGAGCCAGGAGGCTGGGCACCTCCTGCTTTGCTACCAATATAGCCAAGACACGCACAGAGCAACTGCCTCATTCCAGCCACTTCCACCGTTAATGACCTGTGCTGATTGCACACAGAGAGAAAAGAAAAGAAGATAGGTAGAAAGGCAACAAGGAAAATTTTAAAACTGTGCTTAAAGAAAACTACAGCTTCAGGATGCAATCAAAGTTACCAGGGGTGACAGTACCTTTCTATTTTCTAGGAAACTCATTCCAAAAAGTCCCTGAGTCTGCAAACTGGGTCTGTGCTTTTCTCCTGGAAAATGAGCCTGCACTTTTCCTCTAATATTATATACTCACAAATTCCACAAACTCCCAATCCTCAAGGAAGCAGCAGACAGCGTATCTCCAAACTCCAAACACATGTAAATGGTTTGTATTCTACCTTAGCTCACTCAACAGGTAACTTGATAGGCAGTAGGAACACGCATCCTAGACCACCCGTCTAAGGGACATCCCCAAGGCCACATAAAAGACTCCAATCCCAGACCATAATGTGTCTCATGCTAGGAGCTCTTGCACTCCCCTGAGCATGGAATTCTAACAAACCTTTCCATGTCTCTTCTCTGCGCATCCTGCAAGCCTTTTCTGTGATATAAGTCACTGAACTTATAGCTTACCAAATGGGTAGTGTGAATTGAAGTCCCCATCTCTTTTGGGGGGGACCTCCCTGGACCCCATCGGGTGACAATGCAACCACAGCAAGACCACTAGCACTGCCTCCAGAGCCCCTGTCCTGTACCAGGCCCAGTGCTGGGCTCTATTCTAGTAACTGCCCGACACAAAAAGCCTTATCAACCCATGTTACAGCTGAAGAAACTGAGCCTTCCGGAGGGTGACACTCCTGTCCCAGATCCATTAGCCCATCAGTAGCTCTGCTAAAGTTCCATCTCGGGTCTGCTGACTCCAGGGCTCAAGGGCTTCACATGTGTTGTCCCCATATGAAACGCGGACACCATGAGGGGGGATCTTGCTGTAATCTCAGTTTGTCAGAGGGCATCTGTGGCTATTAGTAATAGTTCATACCCTGATGCCATCTATTACCAGTTGTTCACTGTGGGGTGGGCCCTAGCACAGGTGTTATAAAAGATCTCGTTTGCTGTGAAATAGTAATGCTGTGTGAAAACCTTTAAAAGAAAATGAGGTTCCCAGTATTTTCAAAGCAATTGCTGGCTTCTGACACACATCTGGTGGCCTTTTCACTCTTGAATAAGTTGTAGCTGGCCAAAGAATTCCCTGGTTACCATATGCTAGGCTTACTTGCTCCAAAGGAATGTCCCCTGAGGGGTGCCTCCCAGGAGGCCAAACCCCAAATTGAGGGAGGGAGGAGGCAATTAAACCTTGTCATCTCCTGGGGGCGGGGGGGGGGTGGGGGGTGGGTGGGTGCCAAGCATTGGGATGGGGAGGAGTGGAAAGCTCCAACTCAAGAAAGCACAACCACAGCTACAAAGGGGAATGGAAGGAGGACAAAGGAGCTGAGTATGGTGGTATGTGTATGTACTCCCAGGTCTCAGGAGGCTGAGGCGGGAAGATAGGAAGTTGCAGGGCAGCCTAGACTATTTAGTGAGACCCTGTCTCAAATAACCAAATTTTTTTTTAAAAAGGAGAGACAAATGTTTACCACGTACCAAAATAAAAGAACAACGATGCCAACAGCTGACTGGCTCCCACCTGAAAGGCTAATGGGGACCCAGGGCAGCCCGAGTCCATCAGCTGAGACCTGAGAAAAGCTATCCTCCATGTTGCACGGAAGAGTGTTGACAGCGATAGTCTCCTACCCCGTTGAAAATGGCATTCTAAGGGAAATAGCCCATTTTCAGGACTCTTCAAAAATGTCAGAGTCCGAAAAGACAGGAGACTGTTTACCTCTGAAGCAGTGGGGTAAAGGAAACAGGACAGCCCAGTGCAATGCCAGGCGAACAAATATCTATAGGGGGACATTTGGGAGTGATCAGAAAAATAGAACAGGGTCAGTATGTTAGATAGCTTTACGACATCCATGTTAAATTGCTAGGGTTGGATAACCGTATCATGATCATGTGGGAAGAATGTCTTCATCCTCTCGCCCTACCTGGTGAAAGCTACATAGGTTGCGCTACTTCCAGACTTCTTTAATAATTTAATGTACAAATTCAATCATTCATCACATATTTAGAAAGTACCTACTATGTACCCAGTACTCTTAATTTTTTAAACACTTTATTCTGAAATAATTTCAGACTTACACAGAAGTTATAAAAATGGTACCAGGAGTACTTGTATCCCTCTCATCCACATTCTGCTAATGTCAGTGTTGTGCAGATTCACAGCACCATGCCACCCTCCGGAAGATGCCACCGATACAACACCATTAATGAAAGGCACATCCTACCCCAGTCTCACTACTTCCCTCCCTGGTGTCCTTCTGCTCCTTCAGGCTGCACTCTGGGAGCCCACATCATCACATCCAGGCATCGGGTCTCCCGTGTCTGCTCTGTTCTGTGATAAATTTCCATCTTTTCCTTGTTTTCCATGACATTGAGTACACTGGCTAATTATTTTGTAGAATGTCCCCCGTTCTGGGTTTGTGTGATGTGTGGTCATGGTTAGATTCAGGTTATGCAGTTTGGGCAAGAATATCTAGAAGTAATACATCCTTCTCAGTGTATCTTATCAGAGGGGACAGGACGAGTCTGCATCTTATTTCTGTTGATGTCAGCCTGGATCAGCTGGTAAAGACAGTGTTGCTGCTGCTGCTGTTGCTGTTATTATTATTATTATTATTATTATTATTATACTATATTAGCAGTACTGGGGGTTGAACCCAGGGCCTTCACACTGAGCTACATCCCCAGACCTTTTTTATTTTTAGTTTGAGTCAGGGTCTTGCTAGGTCACTAAATTGCCCAGGCTGCACTTGAACTTGTAATCCTCCATGCCTTAGCCTCTCTTAGTGCTGGGATTACTCGCATGTGCCACCACCCCAAACAATTTCCCTTAGGAAAAATGTTTGCGGGAATATTGTAAGACTATGAGAATATCCTGTTTCTTCTCAGTCGTTCTCAAACTAAGTTCACCTGCCATTGGTAGACTTGCCTACAGCAACTATCATGTGGTATTCTAATGAGGCTTTTTCATTTCTTCATTCCTTCTGTTTGTGACTTGGAACTGTTCTATAAGAAAAAGCTGTTCCATTTCTTCCGCTCTGAATGCATGGATGTTTATTTTATTTGATGAACTATAACCCAATCGTGTCCTTATTTATTTGCTTGTTCGAACTGTTCCAGCTTTGGCCAGTGGGGGCTCCCTTAGGTTGGCTCCCTGTACCCTTTTACCTCCCCTTCCTTTTCTATTATTACTCATTCAGTTTATTGGCACATTTTAGACGTACATTATGATCACACTGATCGTTGGGAATTTGTACCTGTTCATGATCTATCTTGGTTCTTATTTTTTTTCCCATTCCTTTTCCCTTCCCTCCAACCCTTCACCCCTCCCTATTTACAAAAGCTTTGTTTCCATTTTTTTCCTTCTTTTCTCATTTTTTTCTTTCCTTTTCTTTTTTTCCCCCCATCCTTTGGCAAAAACATCCTTACTTTCTGGTACCCCCGAGTGCTCATGTTGTATTTTCACCTCCCAGTCCTGGAATCAACTAATTCTCAAGAGTTCCTCATCCCCTTGACTGGAAAATGGCCCTTAGGAACCAAGGTCTGAGCATGAGGTGTCCTCATTGCTGCCAGGATATCACTATTGATGAAAATTTTTGTATGATGCTATACCACCTCCTCATGCACAAACATACACAGTTATATTTGTTCCTAAATCTATTTACCTATGTACATATCAAAAACCATAAGACAAATACGCTGTCATCTTAATTTTATGTGGAATCACAATAAGAACCAAATTCATAGAAATAGAGTATAGAAAAGTGGTTGCCAGAGATTGCGGGGTAGGAGATGGGAACATGTTGGTCAAAGAATCAGTCAGTTATAAGAGGAATCAGTGGAGAGGATCTAATGGATAGGGGGGTAGACTACTTTGCACAAGACTGTATTGTATATCTGAAATTTGCTAGAAGAGTAGATTTTAAATGTTCTCACCACACACACATGCAGACAAATGGTAATGGGTAATAGATGTGCTAATTAACTTGATGGTGATAACCTTTTCACAAAATATACATATGTCAGCCTGAAACAGACAAAATCATGCTTTCATGTGACTACCTCTGATTCCAATCCAATACCATGAGTTTTATCCTCGGTTAGAAATCAGCAAACAGCATGGCGAGTGCTGAAAGGAGAGAGGATACAGGTGACCAGATGTCCCTTTCAAGAGGGGAAAGGGAAATTCTGAGAGTTTGGCTCTTCTGTAGAGAAAAAACAAGGAGGGAAGATTACAAATGCACACCATTTAAAATCTAAGCTGAAGACTCAAAACCAGAAGTGACAGGGCTATCTCTAAAAGGCGTGTATCTGGCTAGGGGTATAGCCAGGAGTAGAGTGTTTGCCTAGCATGCCCAAGGCCCTGGGTTCAATCCCTAGCACCTCAATCAATCAATCAATCAATCAATCCATCAATCAGTGGCATGTTCTTACCATCCAGACAGATGCAGGCTCTGAGGTAAAGCTCACAAGGAACACAGACTCTCAGACTGGCATGTGTATCAGCAGCAATTTGGGCAATTTCTAAAGTTATTATTCATCCTCCTGGTGAATCACTAAAGCATGGCTCAGCACAGGACAGGAAGTACCTTGTGTGAGAAAGGGTAGAAGCCCAGGAAGGTCACAGAAGGCCTTGCCCTGCCCCTGAAGGCCACTAGAAACATTGTCATTGACATGTTCTCTTGGCCTGAATACCAAGTTTAACCTGGCTGAAGGTCCATCTCCCTTTATGGGTCTCAGAGGAGGATCAACCTATTCACCCACAAACAGAAGCAGAGAGTCTACAGTTCAATGGCATTTTTTGGAATACAAAACATTTATAACTTTTTTGAGTTCTCAGCAAATTCTTCCATAAAACTCTGTTATAAATGGAAGGCTGAGTGCCCATTCAGCTAACAAAAGCCCATTTAACTCATGCATGAAGAGTTTATAAGTACTTAAGTACCTTACGGGTTACGTAAAGCTTGTGGGGGAGTTCAGGAACTGAATCACCATTTGTAACATTTTTTTTCCTATGAGAAAATACCTTCCCTGTGAAGAGTGAGACGGTAACAAAAGGCCACTAAAGAAATATGTGAGACAGAAACATGGAGACAGGAGGAAAGTTCCTCTTGCTTTGAAACTCCAAGGAGAACATCGTTTATGTTCTTAGTGCAATGACAGTGAAGCAATTTATGGATCCATCTAGTCACAAGGAATTACTGAGTTACTATTCTCTCTCAGACACAACACTGGGATCTGACAAAGAACAGTGCAGGAATCCCTGCCCTGTTCAATCCCTAGAACCTCTGGTTGCTCAGGATCTGAGAGGCACAGACAAAGGGAAGCACCATGAACTCCCAGGCAACCTGCTATGTAGGGAAAAGGCAGGAGCTACTGGAACTCAACGAGGGGAAACCAGGTCCCAGCTGGGGCTCTTCAAGGTTTCCAGAAGGAAGCTGTCCAGGCAACAAGGTGAGGACCATAGAGGCCAAGGAACCAACATGTGTAGAGCCTTGTCACAGGAAAGGGGAGAAGTGTTGATCATGACTGGTGATGGGGAGGCTAGTGGAAGGTGGCTGACAGAACACACAGGATTTTTTAAAAATTGTGTTATAATTCAGATAACATAAGGTTCACAACTTGAACCACTTCAAGGTGCACATTTCAGTGGCCTTTAGTATACATTCACTGTGCTGTGTGACCATCACCACTAGTTCCAGAACCATCTGGCTCTAGAACATTCTTATCACCCTACAAGGAAACTCAGTATTCACCAGCATCTCCTATTCCCCTCTACTCCTGGCCACAACTAATCTGGTTCTGTTTCTGTCAATTTTCCCACCTTGAAGAACATATAAACAAAGCCATACAATATATGGTCTTTTGTATCTGGCTTCTACTCAGCAGGTTTTCAAGGTTCATCCATATTGTGTTGTGTATCAGTATCTCATTCTATTTTATGGCTAAATAATATTCCATGCCATGAGTATATCATATTTTATTAATCCATTCATCCATTGATGGACATTGTTGAAGTCATTTCTACTTTCTGGCTATTGGGAATAATGCTGATGTGCGCATTCGTGCATGAGTTTTTGTTTGAAAACTTGTTTTTAACTATGTTGAGTCCATACTAAGGAGTTGGATTGCTGAGTCACATACTAAGGATAGGGATGTGTCTCAATAGCAACCAGAAGGCATTCAAGTGAGGGCCAATACGACTAGACAGCATTTGGAATGGCTGATATCGATGGAGGTTGGAGGTGCCAGCAGTAGATGTCAGACCAGGTGAAAGAAACCAGATTGAGAAGGGTCACAATGCTATTCTCATCATTTCTTTCACTCTACCACTCTCCCGGTGGCAAGGATAGACATCCAGCCACAACGGATGAAGAAAGCCATTCTTCCCGCTGATATCGTCACAGATGAAAAGCAACTATGGAGTCAATAGCAGAGCTCACAGCAGGCAAGACGGGTTGTCCAGATGATTCTAAATTTCCTCCCAGCTGGACTATGAGAAAAACACTGATCCCTGAGCAGATCTTAAATCTCTTTCAGTCCCTCATTCTGTTTGAGTGAACCTTCATTCCCAAATGGTTAAGTAGTGGTAGCCCACTCAGTTCTTCCTCCAATCATGAGCCAATTTCCACCCTAAAGAAAGTTGTTTATTCCCATGAAATCTCCGCTACCTTCTTATCAGCTCTATTATTTATATAACTGCTTCCTCTATGAGTCAATCTCAAGTTCAGGGCAAAAGTTCAAATCTTCTCCAGTCTGAATAACCTAAGACTTACAGCTTTATCATCTTAAAAAGCAAGGACAGAGCCACCCACACCTCTTTCTAATCCCACTGTAGGGAACCAGCATTTCCAAGGGGAACGGTTGCCCACAGTCTTTGCAAGTGAATTCCATTATTATTCTCCATAAAGGGAAACCCAGTAAGACCCTACACCTTCCAGTGGAAAATCTGCCATGTAGCCAAGTTGTCAGTGGCTTCTGAAGAGAGCTTCACTACGAGGGAAACTTCTGGGCCCCCTACATTCTATTTATCTTTATTAGTTTGTTTGTTTAATTTGAGACATGGTCTTGCTGTGTAGTTCAAGCTGGCCCATGAACTCACTATGTAGCCCAGGCTGGCCTTGAACTCATGGAGATCCTCCTGGCTCAGCCTCCTGAGTCCTGGGATTACAGACATGTGTCACCATGCCTGGCCACCCCCTACATTCTAATCTGTCACACGAAACTTTTTGCCAAAGACCCACTCTGAAGTCCCCCACTTTGCTAGTTGAGAAAACAGATCCTTAATGCAAGGAAGGAAGGAACGATGAATGGATAAAGTATATACTCCTATGGAAGCAAGAAGGAACACATCCAATGTCGTGATCTGCTTTGGGTTTGCTGCTCCATTTCCTTGGGACTGACCTTGACAGTAATGAGGACAGAATTAGGTCTCTGGGGGATTCCACACCAGCTACTTGGCCCACAAAGGCTCCTACTAGCAGGCAAAGGGTTAATTTGGTGGAAATCCCCATTTAGGCAAAGGCAGAGCCAAGAAGTGAGGTGCAATTGAAAGTCTGAGGTATAGAACAGGTCCTCTGAGAACGCTGGTGACCCCAGGAGAGCATGGCTTGCATTTCCCTAGAGAAGCCTGAGTCTGGGACCCTGTAGGCTGCTTTGGAAAATTGTCGTGGTGGTGCAGATCATCTTGTCAGACTCTTCAGTAGGACTCATCTGACCACAGTTGGCCAAGTCCCCTGAGTAGTGCCATCCAGGTGTCTGGAAGGTGACTCACAGACAGCCCCCAGGGAGCCGCAAAGTTATTCTCTCCAGGCCTGTGTTAACAGCTTTCCATGACCCACAGGCCACCTCCAAAGTAGGTTTGCCAGGCTTTCTGGGCAGCTTGTGAGTCAGGGACTGTCCTCCTGTTGGCCACTTGTGGCCTGGGAAGCATCTGGACTTGCTGTGCTGGAGGTCAGCAGGATACTAATGGCACCATTATCTGGTAGAATCAGAGGCACAAGTGCCCAGCAGATGGCCTGGAGGCTTCACCCAGGCTAGTGGGGCAGGCAGACAATTTACAAGCTAAGTAACACAGCATAAAAGTGAGTAGCAAACACTAATGAGCCAACAAGTCAGGACAGAAGGCCCTTCTCACCGACCAAGCCACCTTGCTTGGTGCTGGCAGCCCTGCCCAGCCAGTGCTGACAGCGGTCCAGGATGCTTCATAGTGCTTTCCTCTGGACTGCAGAAAGCTACTGGCAGCCTTGGGGGGATTTCAGCCTTGGGGGTATTTCTAGAGACTTCCCTGATCAAAGGCTCGAAAGTCTAATGTTGTCCCCAAACTCTACCTAAACACAGAGGGAGTGAGCTTAGCAGGTGCCCTTTTATGGCAAGCACCATCATCCATTCCCTATGACTTTTGTGTCTCCCTCCGGCTTCAGATGACAGATGTGGGGCTCACTGTTTACAGAAGGGGACCGTGGTGCCATCAGAGCTGAGGGAGGGGAAGCTTCCTGGGAAAGCAGCCATGAGAGAAACCACGTGTACCTGCAGTTTGCTCATACTGACACCCCATGGCTTGAATTTGGGCACATGAGGTTGTCTCAGGCTACTGGGTATTCTAATGAGACAATAAACCAATGGACTACATGGCTACCATCCTGCAGACCTTTAGCATCCTTGGATTCCACTTGAACCAATTCAGGACGGGCCTAGCAAGACATGGAAATGATGTTAAGAAGGAAAACAATCGTCTTGAAAACCGCTGAATGGTATTCCTTCACTTACATGACAAAAGTTACCAAACACTTCTAGGTGCCACAGTGCTAGGTGGGTGCCAGAGACACACGGGTGGACAAGACAGATAGGGTCCAGGCTCTTATGAAGTTGGGCACAGATGGATGACACACAACCAAAAAAAGTGAGCGGGCAGCCACCTCCACACAATGATTTATAAAGGGCATGAACTAGGGGTCTGATGGAGAAGTTCAAGGAGGATCTAGTTTGAGAAGGGCAGTTAGGGATAGGCTCTTCAAAGAGATGAAATTGAAGCTGAGATCTGAAGAATGAAAGGAGAGGAAATAGAACTTTCCATGCAGAGGAAAGAGCAAGAAAAGCCAACAAGTGGGCAAGATCTTTGTGTGTTTGAGAAACCTTAAAGAAGTCCTACATGGCTGGTGTCTGGTGAGGTGGAAAGTGAACCTGAACTTTATCTCAAATGCAATTCACTCACAACTTGGCAAAGGTCAGTGTTCAGCGTGGGTTAGAGCTAGGCTCCCTCAGTGTTTTTGCTTGGCTTCCTATGCAACTCACTTAAGGATCAGGGCTGGTCAGCCAGGATTAGCAAATGATTTAGAAAACAGGGAGATTGTCTGGTTTTAAAACAGCCAGATTCCCAACCCCTGCATCAGATCTATTCATGGCTAGGCCCCTTGGCCCCCACCTGCAGGCTCAGTCTCACCCTTAGGACCAATCTTGATTTCATAGACTTAGGAGTTTCTTGTGCAGTTATGTGAGATGCAACACCTCTTGCTTTTTTACTAAACTGGAATGAGTCCCTGCACCCCAGCTCTGCTTCTGGCATGCTTCTGGCCTCATGGAGAGCTTTCCTGAGATCAGAGCCTCATCTAGCTCACTCTTATCTCTGGCCTGGGCTCCTGAACCATCGTCCCTCGTCTGGAGACCTACAGTGTACCAAGAGATCATTTGGAGGCTGACTGCACTCCGCCTGCCCTTTCAAATAGTGGCTGATCCCAGATCCGGCCACATGGCGGTCCTGCCACCCAGACCCCAGTTACCCTTGGCTAGCTCGTGATGGTAAATACAGCTGCACCACACCCTTCCTGGGGCCTTTTGCTCCTGACCCTGGATCTGCCTGGCAGGCAGAGCTTCCTCTTAGCATTTGCACCTGGGTGCTTCTGTCCAGTAAGGAGGTTGAGTCCCAGGGCCAGGCCTCTGCTTATCTCTTCCCGACCTGCTGCCTTGACTGCCAAGCTGTGTTCAAAGGATGCTGGCCTCAGCCTGTGCCCCCTACACCTGACAGAAATCAAGGCAAGTCCTCAAGTTTATAAAGGGCAATTTAAAAGATACTAACAGTCAGCAGATTCATCTATTGAAGGGATTTTACACGTAGGTAAAGAGATTTAAATTTGAGTTCTTTTGAATCCGGGGCACAACAGTCTCTACCCGCCCGCCCCACACACATACAGGTCACTCGGCCCCATCCCTCTGCCATCGGATCTTAAAGGAGGAGAGTGCGTATGTTGCCTGCACAAGCATCCATCCCATTGCCGACAGCCAGACAAGCCAGCCTTGCTGGAGAAAGAAATGGACTCTCAAGGGGTTTCTAGGATAGCTCCATCCCCAATGAATGAGGCAGGGGAATCCTTTTCTTCAAATGAAGCCTTGCATAGGAACACAACATTGAAAACAGATGAGTGTTAAAGCTGTGGTCCTCGCCCCCGCTATGGAAACTTCAGAGCTCCACAGGAGACGATCTGCAGACCATGGCTGAAAACTCAGAGCTCCACAGGCATGGGGCAGACAGCCCCCTGAGAATGAGGGCTGGACTGCAGAAGGTCCGTAGGCTAATGATGATGAGGCCTGTACAGCAACAGCAGCAGCTGCCTCTGCTAAGCAAGAGAATGCCAAGCCTGCAGGTATAATTATTCTCATTTTACATCGGCAGAAACTGAGGCTCTGTGAAGCTAAATAACATCTCCAAGGCCACATTCCTCTGGAGAGTCACGATGTGGAGCCAGTGTATCAGAGATCCCTTCATATGTAAGGATGGACGGCTCCAGTTGAGGGGTCAAGCTGGGTACAAGGAAGGGAGAACCTGGAAGCTTTGGAAGCCATGCAGGGTGACTGTTGAGGGAAGACCAGTGTGCTTTCATGCAGATCTGCCCCAGGCCTGTTCAGGCCTGTTTCTGCCCCCTGAATGAGGAAGCTATGCTTTGTAGGAGCCCAGTGGAACAAGATTCCTGAATGAAGAGCTTGGGAGAAGTATGTAGTGTTACCATTATCAGAGACTGACGTGGTGCCAGGCTAGGAGAGGCCCCAGTGGCCAAGGGACTGCAAGAGAGGGAAGATAGTAATATTTTCCAGGAAGACAAGGCCACTCTTTCAACTAGGACAACCATCTTGCCCCAAGCCAGGCTGATCAGTGGCTGCCAGCCCATCACACACATGTCCGAAGCTGCCCTCCCCTCAGGACAAATGGCCTCTCCAGAGCTATGCCCTGGCAGTGAAGGATGTACCTTTGGGTGTTCCCAGTGTTTCTCCAAGTGTAATAGGACCTCTTCTAGCAATGGGAGGAGGTAGCTGGGGTAGAAGCTGCTCCCAGTGGCCTCTAGTACCCAAATTACCTCCTGCAGGGCATTGGGAGGTTGCAGACAAACCAAAGGCAGAAGTAGGACCCAAGAGGAAGGGATTGGTGTCAATTGGTGAGTACGGATCAGAAGACCCAAGCTGCTGTACCTGCTTTTTTCCATGATCAATGACAGGACTGCCCTCAGTCATAGGTATCCTCCATACACCTATATCCCTGGGTCTCCTCCAATTTACTTTTGAAAATAATGGTTAGCCAGTTCAGGGTGCCCCTCTAGCAAACTCAGATTCATCCATACCCCCAGGGGTTACTTAGCCAGCACCCACTTTTTGTGCCCAAAATGCAAGAGTTGAAATTTCTGTCCTCATTCTAGTGTTTCAGCTAAACTTCTGGTGGCTGGATCAAAAGATGTTTGCAATGGGAAACAATGTGTTAAATCACGTCAGATGTTCAAGATTAATTCCACTGACGTTAGATTCATGAATTGGACACCTTATTCACAATTGGAAACTAAACATGATTAAAACTCCTGTGTGCACTGGACTCATATCCACATGTGAACTCCTTTCTTTCATGAGTGTTCTCTCCAAAACGTTCAGGGACCTTGCACATGTGTGGGTTTCTAGGGGGTTGAGAGTGCTTGCCCAGTATGCACCAGGCACTGAGCTGGATCCCCAGCACCATCACCAAAACAAAACAAAAACCATGATGATGTCAAAGTTAGGTCAACTATACTAAATAGGAAATGTGACCTCTGTCCTTGAGAGCTCAGGCCTCTCCTGCTAAACTGAAGAGGGCAGGTGGGGTGGGGCTGGGCATTACAATCCACCCGCTGCCTGCCTCAGGTCCATCTATCTGTGCTGAGTGCATGTTTGCCAAACTGCTCAAATGCTAAGGGGATGACATGGGATGGAGATGAGAACAGAGAGAAAAATGAAAGACTGACCCATGTTCATGTTGATGTCTATGAGATTCTTGTGCACACGGAGCAGAGGAGAATGGGAGAAATGAAGACAGTGGCATTGACCGGTGTGGCCACGTCTCTTCGGTAGCCTGTCTACACACTTGCTCTCATCTGAACTGGGCTCCAGCCTCCCCAGGCTCCCTCTCCTAGATGAGACCCACTTGGTAGAAAGTGCTAATATTACACACAGCTTCGGTCCACCCAGCACTGAAAGAGTTTTAAATTCTGTCAGCATTCTGCAGCTTTTATCCCATGCCAAGTGTCTTCATTATAAATCAAACATCTGGACCAATTTGAAATCAGACTCCCAAGATGAAAATAGAAAGCGGAGAGGGGAAACACCAGCACTGGGATTCAGAGGCACCCTCCCACCTAGGTAGAAAGGCATGCGTCTAAACCCAACCCTCTCCGATTGCCCTCTTGCCCCAGGAAAGTGTGTGAGCACTTTGCTCAGAGAACAAGCTCCCCGTGGGTTTCTCCAAAGCTGTGTGTGCCACTGACAGCCAGAGAGCCCTTGGCCCAGGAAACTGCCTCTTTCTCCCAACTTTTGTCGAACAGATGTTGAGATTGGCAGAGCTGCCTGCTCCCTACCCAGCCGGCTGCCTTGATGCCAGGTGGGTCCCAGCCTGGAGCTTCAAAGCCTTTAAACTTTATTAAAATATTTTATTTAAAAATTAGATCAATAAATGTTCCTTTCCTTGGGTGGTCCTAGAGGAGCAAGCATCTTGCTTTGCAGGAATGTGGCAGATACCAAATTATCTTGGGAAAACCACTGTGTTCTCAGCAATAGAGTCCAAAAAGCCATAATGCAAAGGACACAACTGTTTCTGCAGTCTGCGGCTGCCACAATCATCTGCCCTTCCTCAGAAACAGCCACGCTGTTCTTCCACTCAGGAACAATCCATAGCTCCCTGGTGCCTATAACAACAGTTGGCAAACTGTGGCCTGAGGCCCAAATCTCACCTGTCCTGTTTTTGTAAACAGAAACCCAGCCACACCCATTCATTTCTGTACTGTACAGTACAGTAGAGCTGAAAAGCTGCCACCAAGCCTGTAACGTTGGCTCTTGGCTGTTTGGCCCGAGACAGAAAAATACAGTGAGCTTGTCATGCCCTCCTCCCTGCCCGGCCAACCCCGGAGGACAGTGCCCTGTCCTTGGTCATTCTGTGGGCTGGACTGATGTGTGCCACATTTAGAGAGCTGGAGGGGCTGGGAAAGGGGACAGAGGGGGGTGAAGCTGGGATTCCCAGCTGCACCCACAACTGGAGACACAGCCATAGCCTTGGGGAAGTGGAGCCTGGGAGGGGTTGAGGAGGTCCTTGAGCCCCCTCATTGGCTCTGCTGAGCTTGGAGTGCCCTGGGTGCCTGAGATGGGAGTCTTAATGTGCAGAGGAGCAGACTTCACCAAATCTACCTCCAGGTGGAATCTACCCCCACGGGGCTGGGGAACATGTAAATGGAGATGTCGCTTCCTGTGGAGTTTGTTTACTTTCATTATTTATGCAGGCTGCAGGCAGGAGAGCTGGAATGGCCCCTTTGGGATGCTTCCTCAGCCCTGTGCTCTTGGGTTTCCTGCTCTAGCTGGAGCTCTGGTTTCTTCCAAGCTTTCGGAGAATGGCTCTCTCGTCTCAAAGGTCATGGTACCTGTGGTCTTGGCCACTGGCTCCCTCTCTGACCTCTGCAAATGTCCCCACGCTGCTCTCCTCCACAGCCTACCACTGTAGGACCTCTGGCTTTGTCATGGGCCGTGCGTGTGCATGTGTGTGTCAGGCTAAACCATGGGCCTCTGCACTGAGTTACATCCTTAGGCCTTTTTTATTTTTTACTTTAAGACTGTGTCTCACCAAGGTGCCCCAGGCTCCAATGTACAATCACCCGTCTCAGCCTCCCAGAGATGGGGCTGGCTTTGACATTCCGTTTTCAGTCACCTTCAGTGGTTCTATGGCTGGCTACGGACTGGTGGGAAGGAAGATGATGCCTAAAGCAAGAACACTGAAGGAGGAACTCAGGGGTCTCCTCCATCTGAAATAGTGTTTTCCCTTTCACAGACCCTGGGTCACCTGTGAGCTGACACTGGCAGGATGCAGACTCTTCTACCCAGAGGCTGAGGGGCCCCATGGACATCCATTCTGACACTGATCCTGGGATGGTCTCTCTTGCTTACAACTGTGAGGGTGCTGTGCAGGTGTGGCCCACCTTCTGCCTGAATGCAAGATCCCCTGTCCCTTGCTGCATTTTCTCCCCCTTTTATGAAGCAGCTGGGCTCTTTCTTGGTCCAGTATGAAGCCCTCCCAGCCCTAGCCAAAGTCACACCATTTTGTAAGTCAGAGTTCAGCTGCCCCTTGGGGTGCTTTCTGGGTGCTGATGCTGTGTGCCAGGCTGCAGCAAAATGAGCCATCCCTCCCTGGGGTGGACCGCGCATGTTGAGGCCGGTGGAATTCCTGATGGGAATGCAGTGTGCGCAAACACACAATTCTTCCCTCGGATTCTGGTTCTCGCTTTAGCTTTTTGCTGTGGAACCTGGAGCCCTATGCAGAAAGGAGATCAATAAGTGAGATGTGTGGTGACTTTGTGTGCAGCTGCCTATAATACCGTCCACTGCTCTGAAAGTGACCCCTAGTAAATTTCACTTGCCAAGCTGGACTGGTCCGAGTCATTCTTTGGTCTGTGGGTGCCTTCTCTATTTGGAGGCAAATGTTTCTTTTATGTCTCCCTAAGAAATTCACAGACACCTACTCTGGCGTCAGAGCTCAGGGACGCCAAAGAGAGCAGAAATGAGAAACCTGTCCTGGTTGCTCAGGCCCCAGTCTGACAGATGCCTGGTCCCTGACACCTCCAGTCTCTGCCTCAGTGTCCCCTCTCACAGAGGCTTCCCTTGAGTGCCCTCCTAAAATAAACCCCTCAGCACACTTGTCCTGTCACACTGTGCCCCTTCAGGCTTGATTCTTCTGACCGGGTACTGTCCACCAGCCATACCCACTTGTATACTTCTTAGCCTTCTGCCACAGCTATATTCTGTCCCCAGGACGGTGTGCTGCTCCGCCTGGGTGGTTGGAGACTTTCTAATGAAAACTCCTGTTCTCCTGGAGGGTCCTCATGTAAGGAGAGTACAAGGGGCAGAAGAGAGACACAGAGAAGATAAGAAAGTCTACATGAAGACTGAGTGTTGCAGCTACAAGGCAAGGGACACCTGGGGGCACCAGGAGCTGCAGAGAGCAAGGGTTCTCCTTGGACCTTCATAAAGCATGGCTCTGCCAACACCTTCATTTCAGACTCTGGTCTCCAGAGCTGTGAGAGAATCAACTTCCATCATCCTGAGCCACACAGTTCTTGGTAATTAGTTACAACCACCACAGGAGACTGGTACCAAGGAGACAGGCAGCTGCAACACCTGGACGCTGGGCGTGGCGAGACAGACCCTGGGATGGGGCAGAGTCTTTGAGCAGAGACAGACAGTAATTAAGTAAAGAGAAAAGTGAGTGTAATTACAGCTTGTGAAGAGCCTGGAAGGAAACAGGTTGGCTGGTGGATGGAGTCGTGGTGGGGGGAAGGGGAGGCTGAGACTTTGGAGGATTTGGCATTCAGCAGGGGTCCCAGGGACCAGAAGGGACAGTGGAGCTTAAATCCACACCTGGATCCCCACGCTGGCCTCTGCATCTTGCTGCTCCCCCTTGATCTTCCACCCACTGGCTGAAAGATCTTCCTAAAGCACTAACAAGAACAGTTGCCATTTCCGGGACAGATACCAGGTGTCTGGTGCCTATAAGAACAGCTGCAGGATGTACTTACTGTAGGTGGCTGCATTAATCTCCATCCTGCAGATCAAAGAACGGAGGCTCAGGGAGGTTGAGTGGCTCCTCCACTTTTAAATGTTTAAAGATCTGATTGCAGAGTCTACCATTGTTTCCTGGGCTGTGTGGACTCTCCTTATTGCCCTGTCTTGCTCCAAAGTCCCCAGCAACCATCTGCTGTCTCATATACAAAGCTCACACTCCTGAGGGGGACATTCAGCGCCCCTCACTCTCTGCCATACAAATTTCCTCCAAATCTACTGCCACATCCCATCATCAGGAATCTTCCAGTTTACCCTCATCTACCTACTCACTTCTCTCCACCTCTATCAACTTGCTTTTAATAACTATATCATAAATAAATGGAATTATAAGTACTATTATTGTTACATTGTTGCTGCTGACCCTGGCGAGCCCTGCTACTAGTCCTTCATTGTGCTAGGTGCCTTACTAATAGCAGCCTTCATGAGTTACATTTCAGCATCTGTATTGTATACAACGGCTGATCAAGAACTATGGGGTGTCTTTAAATAAAAATAAATTATTACAGTAAAAGGAACATTGCCATTAATTTCTCCCAAATACCCCCTCTCATTTTGAACATACTTATCCCATCATTCTTGCTACTTTCTTTCTTCCTTCCTTCCTTTCTTTTTTTTTTGTACTGGAGGTCGAACTCAGGTCCTTGCGCTTGCGAGACAGACGGTGGAACCACTGAGCTAAATCCCCAGCCCTCTTGCTACTTTCTGAAGATTTGAAGTCCTATTTTATGAGTGTCTATAAGAGGAAGATCAAAAAATGGTGACTGCTGCTCTAAGTCCCATCCAGTGGAAAGGCAGGCTTGTAAAAACATTATGGTATCTCCTCACCTACCTTATTCAGCAGATCTGGTACTGTGAAACTTGTGCCTCTTCTCCAAAGTCAAAATGACCATGAAAAGTAAATGTTTTGCATTCATCCAGGACACTGACGCAGCCAAGAGAATAGAAGTAAAGACCCTCATGAAAAAGGACTTTCAGTACTAATTCAGAAAGTGGCAAGAACAATGGGATAACTGTGTTTGAAGTTACAGGGAGTATTTTAAGAGGGATTAGTGGCAATGTTTCTTTTACTATAATAATACTTAAAAATGTAAGCACTCGTCATAATTTTTGATTATACCTTGTACGTAGAACTTAGGACCCTGCCCAAAGCTGGGGGCATCTGCCTGAGTCCAGTGCCTTTTATTAAATTTTGCCTGAAGAATTCTTTTTTTCTTCCTGCTAATAACTCTAACACCCAACTTTCACATGACATTTTATGATTTTGCAAAATACTTTTGTACATTTCATTGTACTACCAGGGATGGCTGGGCTGAAGGAGGGAGGGAGGCTCCTGTCCACCAAACCTCCCATGGTCACCATCTGAGGCCACTGCCACCAAACCATCTCAAAGATCCCAAACGTCCAAGTGTCCAGAACAATGACATCTCCACATCGAAGGCTCACCACCCTGGCTGCCCTCAGTTCAGGTCGCTTGTAGCAGCTGGGCCCTCCCTCTGAAGAACGCTAAGTCACTGCCGGGGGAACACATCCTGTGTGCCTCCTGACTCCCCCCCCCCCCAACAGAATCCACCACCCCCACTATCCCCAGGGCTCCCCAAATGTTCTTTTTGTCTGATATGCTATCTCTGCTGAGCAGAGGAAGGATCAGAAGCTGCCTAGTCCTCTGCCAAGGCCCCTGACCATAACCCCAGGGCCCAGCGATTTATTGGCAGACGAGAGCTGCACAAGCTCTTTATCACAGTCCCAGCCTTGTCCAGAAACAATGTTGCCTTTCAAATTGTTTTCCGCCTTGGACGGTGGATTTATAAACTGAACTGGTGGTTAGGAACAGAAGCCTAGCTGCAAAGACTAAGAGCCTTGTTCTAAATGCGGCTGGTTTAGTGTTATCATGATAAGATAAACACAGATAATAGCTTGCTGATGTTGGGCACTTTTCTATATATGTCTCCATGTCTGTGTTTATGTATGCACAGGCTGGAATTTGGGGGCCGCTTTTCAGATCAAAGAGAGAAGAAGTGGCCATTTTCTGGATTGTTTTCCAGAAAGGAAGCTGAATAATCATAAGATGTTAGATTTATTTCTTTCTAAAGAGGTTAGAGATGTTCCAATAGGGTTATTTCCAAAATGGTGATCCTAAGATTGTTTGCAGCATTTTATGTGCGGTACAGCTGGGTTGTAGACAATGGTGAAGCTGGTGATGCGTGTGGGCTTTATTGTAGCAGTCTCCATTTAGGTGAGGGTTTACAATTTCTACAATAAAAAGCAAAAAAAAAAAGTGGTTTGGCTGAATAGCTGTTGAAGCTGGGTGATGGACATATGCAGATCTATTATTATAGTATTTCCTTTTTCTGTTTGTTTGAAATGTTCCCTGGAAGAAGGGGGAGAGATAGGATGATCGTGATAATGACAACTTTGGTTGAAAGACAATGGCTTAAAGGCCCCTTTCCCCTTGGTATTTCATTCAACAAATATTTGTGCCATCTATTACTCTGGGTCCTGGGTGCTGTCCTTGAGCAGGACAAAAGTTCCTGCCCTGAGCCAGGTATGATGATGCACACCTGTAATTCCAAGTTCAATCCCAGCCTGGACAACTTAGTGAAATCCTGTCTTAAACTGAAAAAGGGCTGGCGATATAGCTTAGTGTGAAGGCCTGGGGTTCGATCCCCAGTACCAAACAAACAAACTAACTAAAAGGAGGAGGAGGAGGAGAGGGAGGAGAAGGAAAAGAAGCAGTACCTGCCCCAGTGGAGTTGATACTGTGCACATAGTTCAAATATTCCTGAAGTAGGAAGAGTTGGCCAGGGCTATCTCAAATAGGAAAGGGGATTCGAGGGTTTGGGGGTGCTCTTTGGGAGAGGATTGAAATTGCTCTCGACTCTACTATCAGAATAAGAGAAGGAATAGCCTGGACTGGTCCCCAGAATCCACCCAGGTCTACATTTCTGTAAACAGCTCAGAAATGAACCAAACCAGTTATTTCCAAAATGCTGACCCTAAAACTCTTGATGGTATCTGGAGCAGCTCTGATGGTGGGGAGAAGCTCTGCACCCCTGCATTACATGCTGACTACTCCTTCATTCATAGGTAACAGCTGCCCCCCCAAAGGCCTGTCCAGAGAGCTCCCCACTGCTGAAGCCATGCTGCAAACAGTTGGGACAGATGGCTGTCTGTCTTGTTCTCAAAGGTGTCTTGGGGGGAGGCTGGTGGGGTGGGCAGCATGGTGGATGTTATCAGAGAGGCACCAGGGGACAGAGCCTTCAGTGTGGACCCCACCCATGTGACTCACTTTAGCTTCTGGGGACAAGCAGCTGAATTCCAAGGTCACCAGCTTTGGGGTTTGCTACCAGTGTCCACCCTTCAGGAGGCCATTTTCAGACCTTGGGTTTGGGTAGAGACTCACAGCTAAAACTCAGTGCCCCAGAAATGCCATGGCAGGGGGTCACCTACCCTGAGTGGCCCCTCCACAGCTTCACTCATGGCCAGGCAAGTCATGAGTACCTGCACAAACAGAAGCTCTGGGGAGAAGGAAGCCAAGATTAGGGAAACTTGTCTTCACGTCAGAGTGCCACAGGCCCTTCTGTGCCACCATGTGGCTTACTCCTGTGGCAGCAGATTGGCAAGTTCAGATCAGCATCATTTTGAGTCTAAAATTCACGTTTTGCATATTGTGCTTGTCTCTGGTGCATTCTATCAAGACACAGTGATTCTGGTGTTCTCTATGGTTTTCCATCCACATCTGGAGTAGCGAAACGATTTTAAATCTCGGGGTCATGAGTTGTGTCCGTCTCAGGTAGGCAGTGAGCACAGCGGCCTGGGAATCAGTTTGAGTGAAACTTCAAATGCCAGGGGCACATCTGACTGCTTCTATTAACATGAAACATCTAGAAGTATTCAGTGGTTTCTGTACCTCTCCTCCCTACCCTACCCCAAAAGATGGGGCTGGAAGCTGCCAGGGAAGAGATACAGGGGTCAGAATGTCACAGCCTTTGTACCTAGGGTCCTTGGTCCCTGGTGGAGGAGACAGATGCAAACAACCCAAAGTGAGTGAAGGACTGAGGCAAGACAGAGAAGAGGGGAAATGGAGCTTACATCCGTGGCCCAGTGCAGAATTTGAAGTTCCCAGGCAACTTTGATGTTAGGACACCATGGTGAGATGCTTTAACATTCCAGGGACAGTTTGGAGACTTCAGAACTGGCCTCCTTAAGCAGTTCCTATCCAGATGTTTGGCACAGGTTAGCACGACTCATGATGGCTTCCAGGAGCCTAAGACCTGGAATTTCACTGAAGGGAGTGACATGGGGGGAGGGTCGGCAGCCAGGCCTCGGAAGTGTGGGTCTGGGGGAGACTGAGAGCAGCTGCTCTTCCCACAGAGGAGGGTCCTCAAGGGATGGCCATGAGGGACAGTCAGTGAGAAAGAAACGGGTACACTAGGCAGGAAGGCCTGGGGTCGGTGAGAGCTTTTTTGGAAGACATAAGCAATGCATAGACACATAGACAAAGAGCGTAGACAATTTCTTGACACGAACAGATGATCACTGACTTACTCCTGCTGTACCAATTCATAGCAGGAATTCTACGCATTTACAGATGGATTTGCATGCTCTTTTAACTCTGTCCTTGTGTGTTCTACTGAGCCTGAGGGTAGGAATCTGCTGTTTTATCTATAAACCACACTTGGTACCATGCCTAACATGTACTAGGTCTGCAGTGTTTGGAGGATGTGTTTGTTGCCTGGGAGAGTGACTCTCAGCCAGGGTGTGGGCCCCCTAGTGGGCACTATCTGGAGAGCCATGGGGAGGAGGTGCTTCTGACACGCACTGGACGAGGCTAAGGATGCTGCTGAGCATCCTGCAATGCACAGGACCTCCCCATGACAAAGAATCATCCACCCCAAAGATCAGCAGCCCTGGGTCTGGCAAGCCCTTTTCCACATAAGCAGAAATTGTGCCTGGGAGGGGTGTGAATTCTTTCTTTCCAAATGGATGCCATCTGTCCTTGTGGGCTTGTGAGCCCTGGATTAACAAAGAAGATCTCAGCTAACCACTGAATCGCTTGGGCTCCATTATCACCCATCACCAGAAGCCACCGCAGTGGGTCATCCTGTCTTCTTCCCACTCAGCTTTATTTAATAACAGGCTTTTCCTGAAATACTAGGGGGTTTCCATCAGGAGTGGATCCCTTCCAAACCAGAATGCAGTGAAAAGTCCCGCTTGTGGGCAGCTGTTCCTGTTGAGTGGATGCTGCAGGAGGGAGACTGACAGAGGCCTCAATACCCTGTATCGAAGTCAAATCCTCCAGACTCAAGTTCTGACCTGCAGAGGCTGTCATGGCCAAGTCCTGATATGCAGAGCTGATGGCCCTTTAATTTCGATGGTTCTGTGGGGGAAGAGATGGAGGAACTCTTGTCACGAGGGGATGAAGCAAGCCAACAGTGACCCTGAAAGTGCCCTTTGCAGCTGGGGTGGAGGTCACAGCCGCAGGGATGATGCCCATGGCATTCCACAAATGTCACTTCTGTCCCGTGTCTTCAAGGTCGGCCCCTCACACACACAGTGTAAGGTTTTCTGTCCTCACTTTTCTGATGAGCTTAGGTAGTTTTTCTAAGTCCACAGTGAGGACAAAACAGATCAAGCCCTTAAATCCTTTGCAGAACGCTGAATTCTTTGCCAACCAAGATCAACTCAGTGGTTTGTTTCAAAGCCCAAGACCCTGAATCACTGTGGGAAAGTTTCAGCTGCCTTCTACCTCAGTCTCCCTTTGGGAGAAGCTTGTGAATCAATGTGTCTGTTTGCTGACACCTAAACCGAGGAACCTATCTCATATAGTAAAAAACATTATCTTTGCAAAGAAGGACCTGTTCTCTGCCAGACATTGTACTGAAGATTTTATACACATCAACTCATTAGTTCATATCATCTCCCCAGGTGAGACATATTATTGTCATCCTCTGAGAGATGAGGAACCAAGGCACAGAGATCTTGAGTAACTTCTTCAAGGTCACACAGGGAGGTAGAGCCTAGGCTAGGACTCAGGAAGTCTGGCTTCAGGGTCTGTGTTCATAACCCTGCTCTAGAAAATCACTCCCAAATTCTTCGGTCATTTAGACTTAAAAACTAAAGGAAGCAGCTGAATCCATAGGTCCTAAAAGTAACAGTGAAAATGAGGACTTCGGCTTGCCCTGTGCTGAGCAGCTGACAAATACTTTTCTCCAGTACTTTCCAGGGAGTCTTGCAAGGTTTTGGATTTGATAGTACGGTTTTTGCCTGGAGTGACACAGTCCTAGAAAAAGAGCCATGCACTATCTCTGCTGGTCTGAAGAACCACTGGGCTCAATTATGAAGGCCCCTTCTTCTGCCTTCGAGTAACCTGGCAGTTCCCAGGTGGGGGGACCTCCTCCCCTCTCCGTCCATGGGTGCAGCCAGGGATCTGTCCTGAGCTCTGGACAGCACAGGTGGGTACAAGTTCATCTCTGTCATAATGATTAGCCAAGAGAGAGGATGTAGCCCAAGTAGCTCTCGTTAGACCTAAAAGGAGCTATTGAGAAGAGACGGCTTATTTCCATTGGATTTGAACCTGGGAGCATATAGGGTTGGAGCTGGGAGCAGGAAGCCCCCGTGAGCCTATGTGAACCTGGGAATGCAGCCTATGCTGAAGAAAGCAGAGCTGAAAGAGAGAAAAAGAAGCAAAGGTCTGGTGATACAATTTGAGCCTCTGGACCAAACTGTGCCTAAAGCCAGCATCGCTGGACTCTTCCGCTCAATGAATCAGTAAACTCTTTTTAGCTTAGGCCAAGATGAGTTGTGTTGGGCTATATCCACCTCCCAAATACGTTCACTAGAGCAAACTCTTTTCTGTGGGCCAGTTACTTACTTTTATGAATTATGGATTGAAACCATCCAAACAGACAGTAAAGATTGAGCAAATGTTTCCTTCCTCTCAATGATTCTATTCTCTGTATGTTTTCTTCTGATTTCATGGCTCCCAGACAACCTTTATCAGTGTTCAGGCCCCAGTGCATGTCTGCTAGCTCTCTGCCGTGCCTGCAATGCCTCTTTTAAGTATGAGGGACCAGCTGGCCAGCTATAACCTCAGGTGTCTGTGAGCTGCCAGAACTGGCAAACAGCTGTCCACCGACGCCCTGGGAGTCAGATGTGGGGCGTCATTGTATTTGTTTTCCTACTGATTGAATTACTCATGCCTCATTTGTCAACTTCCCTAGAACAATCTCTCTTGGATCCATTTAGAAACCCGAGTCTCTGTGGTTAGTCTGGACCAGCTTCTATTTATGGAGAAGCAGAGTTCACTTGTCTAGAGCAAAGAAAAATGGACTATGCAGAAGTCACAGTGTCCCGGAGCTTCTGTCACCTCTATTTCTTTGGTTTCCTCCAGGAATTGGGATTCCTCATAGAATGTCTTTTTTTCCTTTTAGAAGCTCGTGAGGGAACACAGGGGCAAATCTTTCCAATCTGTTGTGTTCCTAAGTGATTCTCAACTCCTGGAGGACCCTCTGGGTCACAATGGATGAGAATCACATTGCAGGCTTCAAGGGCGGTGGCAAAACAAATAATTACTGAGCCTGTTGGTAAACAGTCCCAAAGAAGACAAGCGAATTTGGCTTGTTCCCTCTTGCCTATCACACAGCATCGAATACTATCCTATTTCTGTTTTTCTTCCTCCATGACCCAAGTTTGAGCTTGCTTAATTTCTGTTTACAATGTGAGTCTCACAGGGGAGGAGGGAGGCAAACCCTGGTCAGAGTGGGGGAAAGAACTCACCTTCCCAGGGAGAGCTCCTCACACACCAGGATTCCTAACTCTGTTTCCCCTGGATGGTCCCATGAGGAGCCTGGGCCTAGTCCAACCCAATCCGATCAGAGCTGTGGTGGGTGAGGGCCTAGGCATCAGCTTTTTCAACCTCCCCAGCTGATTGCAATGGACAGCCAAGGCTTAGAATCATTGTTCTGGAGCCATGCTCTCTCCATCATGGTAGCCACAGGCCATGTCTGAGTATCAGCACCCAAAATATGGTGAGTCTGAAGTGAGGTGCACAATAAATAGAAAATATGCATCCGATTTCCAAGAGATAGTATTTAAAGGAGAATGTAAATTATCTTATCAACAATCCTGTTATATTGATTATCCTTGAAACAATGTGGATGTGACTATTAAACATATGTCTGCTTGAATGACACTTGAGAAATGCCTAGCAAGTTAGTAAAGCACAGTTCTGTGTGTGTCTATGGATGACTAACATCCAGGCCAACAACCTGAGAGGGAAGAAAGATTCACTCTGGATGTGAGTGGCACCAACCAATAGGCTTGTAGTCTGAATGGAATAAAAAAGGCGAAGTTTGCCCATTCTAGAAGAGATCTAATCTTCACCATAAGCTTTGGACAGAGGTCTCTGGTCACTTCAGCCTTCCAATGCAGACTCGGACCAGCAGCTCTCCAGGGAGCTTCCAGGCCTTCAGCCTTGGACTGGTGCTGCATCCTTGCCCCCTCAGCGTTCGGGCTGAGCAGCTGCTGGATCCTCCAGCTCTCCAGCCTGCAGACCGCTGCTGGGCCCTCCCACCTCTGACCCTGTAACCCTACCTCATGATCCCCTTGCATAATTCTAAATATATTCTCTATTGAGCCTGTTCCTCTAGAGAGCTCTCATTAATACAGTGGACCTGTCCTGACTGATGTGTTAGGTACGGGCAGGGACACGTGGGTAGTGCTGTCAGGCAGATAAGAAACGAAAAAGAATCATTCAAGGAAGAGAAAGACTGAAAGAAACCTCCTGTGTCTTCAAGCAACACTTAAGACATCATCTTTTCCATTTATAAGGAGAACAAAGTCCCAATCATTCTCGATGGCACACCCATACCCACACCACACCCACGCAGACACAAATGCTTGCTCTGTTATACTGTCATGAAGTTACAGTTTATCTTCTTTCCACCAGAGAGAAAAAGGGTTAGGAAGGCAAAGTCTGCTACAGCATGGAGTAACTGTTTCCAAGTAAAAGGCAAAGTTCAACCTTGAAGCCTCTTTCTATCCATTCTTCACAATCATGGCCAAAACTATCCTCCAAAATACAACCCGCTTAAACAATAAAGGCTGTATCAGGGAGAGGCAGGTCAGCCGAACTTCAGAATAAGCACATAATTGAGTCCTACGTAGGATGATGATTGCAGAGAACAATCTTGTGGCAGACCTGGTGGACAGTGTGCTGGTGGAGTCCACCATCTGTGAGCCACCTGCCTTAGCCCAGATCCCTGTGGCCCTGCCCTGACTCAGGACCGTGGCTGCCTGCTATGCATCCCAGCTGAGCAGCCCAGCGATTCTCATGGGTGCTGGTTACATTTTGTGTCAACTTGGCTGGGCTACTAGGAGCCCAGATATTTGGTCACACATTCGGGGTGTTTCTGTGAGTTGATTAACATTTTAAGTGGAGTAAAGCAGGTCCTCCTTAATCTGGGGGGACCTCATCCAAGCAGTTGAAGGCCAGAATAGAACAGAAAGACTGATTCTCCTTGGAGTAATTAAAAAATTCTCTCCAAATTGCCTCTGGACTGTCAACTCTGCCAGACTATTAGTTTGAACTTGACAGCCTCCATAACCATGTGAGGCATTTCCTTATAATAAATTTCTTTCTACACATACACATCCTATCAGTTCTGTTTCTGCAGTGAACCCTGCACGGTTACCTCATGCTATCCCTATAGTCCTCTCAGTTCATCTCCTAACATCAGCCTCCCAGTGAGCAAGAGCTACACCCACGCCAGCTGCTGGGCCACATCTGCCACAGCAGCTGCCTGGAGAGATGAGTAACGCAATTAGAAGTGTGGGGCCCAGAGAAGCAGGAAATGGGAGAGAAGAAATTATCAAATTGATTGCTCGTCCCTCCCTCCTTTCTTTCCTTCCTTCCTTCCTCCTTCCTTCCTTCCTTCCTTCCTTCCTTCCTTCCTTCCTCCTTTCCTGCCTCCCTCCCTCCCTCCCTCCATCCCTTCTTTCCTTTTTGTTTCTTTCTGCACTGGAGATTGAGCCCAGGACCTTCACACTGAGCTACTTCCCCAGCCCTTTATACCTTTTGAGACTGGGTCCCACTAAGTTTCTTATTGCCCAGGATGGGTTCAAATTCTCAGTCCTTTCAGAGTGCTGGGATTATAGGCATGCACCACCATGCTCAGCTTTGTCCTTTCTTCTATAACCCCCTGTTCCTTCCAACAGATAGCTCTGAGACTCAGCCACACCAAATGATCTCTTTGAATGACCCACTAATGAGCATCAAAATTGATTTCTTTGTGACTGTATAGGCAGCCTGAATATCTGCATTTTATTGATTTCCTTGTCTTCCCTGTGTCCTTCACCTCTTCTTCCCTTGACTTCTATGGCAGTTACTCTGGCATGTAAACTCTGCCTTAGGCTCTGTTTTCTCAGAAACTCAAGCAAGACATTTAGCCTTCTTTTTAAATTCACTTGCTTGTCCAGGAAACGGTTACCTTTTGGTTGGTCAGGGTGCCTCTCCTTTGGACCAGGAGTGGGTACCTGCTCCAGGGTGGCCTGATATTAGTAGCTGGACCTAAACCTGTTATTTGAGGGAAGAGATGAACAGAGATGAGCTGAGCCAAATACTGTTCCTCTCTCAATTCTAATGTAACAAAGAGATGTGTTCAATGGGCAGTGGTTATTGCATAAAGAAACCAGCTGTTTTATTGAGCCATGTATAAAAAGCAGGAAGTGTGTGTGTGTGTGTGTGTGTGTGTGTGTGTGTGTGTGTGTATCTATAGCACAGGCAGGGAAGGGATGGAGCTACATCTGCCTTTTCAGGACCAATCTCAGTTGTTCTTGAGGCTACAAATTTTTTATATCTTGTATCATTTCCTATATTCCTTCAATGAACATTCATTTTCACTCGAACTAGTCTTTGACCAATTGGAATGTAATTCCTTTAAAAGTGGCCAGCTTTTCCCATCTGGATGGTTTTGTGACATTTTATATATCTTTGTAATTCAAACATTTTTTCTAGGCTATATCAAGTTTTATTTTCTTTTCAATAAAATCGCCTAAAATGTGGTGAGGATTTTCCTTGTTGAGCCACATCAACAGATATTTCCTCCTGTATCCCAGAAATTTTATTTTTAATTATAATTGTGATCGTGACTCCTGTGCCAATGGGTGATCTGGCTGCTCCCTTGGGACCCAACAGGCTTCTCGGCATCCTCTGGTCTGCCAGCCATGCTGTCGCTTCCCCATCTCTTCTAATTACTTGCTATTTCCCTCGCCTCCAGGGAGAACACCATTTTTCTCTCACATGATTAGTATGCTTCTCTGTAATGCCAAGTCTTTTCTTCTTTCCAGCAAGTGATTTTTTATTCTGGCCACCATGATTTTGGTCCCCTGTGGTTCTCTCTCTTTTTTAAAGTCTGCCCATTTTTGTTTTCACCTTGACTGATTTTTTTTGCATTGTATTCTTTTACTCTTTCACCTCTGCTATGGTTTGAATGTGTCTGTCTCTCCAAAATTCATGTGTTGGAGCCTAACGCCAGAATGATAGTATTAAGAGGTGGAGCCACTGAGAGGTGATCAAGCCAGGAGGGCTCCACCCTCATGAATGGGACATGTGCTCTTACACAAGAGACTGAAAGGAGTATTCTAGACTTTTCTGTCTTTCCCTCTTCCCTTCCACCATGTGAGGACCCAACAAGGTGCCATCCATGGAGGACCGAACAAGCCCTTCCCAGTCATGAATCTGCCAGCACCTTGACCTTGGACTTTCCAGCCTCTACAACTATAAGAGATAATTTTCCATTAGGTACAAATTACCTGACCTGTAGCATTTTGTTGTAGCACTGCTATAGTTTAACTATGAAATGTCTCCCCAAAGTCTTATGTACTGTGGGCTTGATAATCTATGTGGCAGTGTTCAGAGGAGGTGACTGGATTATAAGCATGCTGACCTCATCTGAGGATTAACCCACTGATGAGTTCAAAGGTGAATGGGGTATTAGGAGGTAGGGCCCCACTGGAAGAAACAGGGGCCATGCCTGTAAAGGATATTTGTGTCCCTTGCCTCTCCCTCTCTCTCTGCCAATCACTCACCTTCTGCTTCTTGGCTGCCAGGAGGTGAGCAGACTTGCTCTACCATGCCCTTCTGCCATGCCCTTCTGCCATGATGCTCAGCCTCTCCTCAGGCAACTGACCATGGACTGACACCTCTGAAACCATGAGCCAAAAGAAATCTTTCCTCCTTTAACTTGTTTATGGTGGATATTTTGTCACAGTGACAGAAAGTTAACACAAGCAGCATGAAAACTAAGACAATCTTCATCCTATAAATGGCATACATTACTCACCTTGTTTCTAAGAAACCGCACAATGATTTCCTGGGTGATTTTAGAAAGGCCTTCTGTAGTGTACTCAGACAAATGGCTTTTCTTAATTCAGCTCTGCTGGCTTTAAAGTTAGAGGACATTCTCCCTGTACACTGCTGTTTCAATTTCCAGCATTGTTGAAAATTTTTATTATGCAGGCTTCTAGCAAGGTTCTAGTATAGTATAAGCCAAAAGTCCCAAAGGGATTGTCCTGGTCATATTCCTCTCTCTCTGTGTATTGCCCTTTCTCGGCTCTGCTTTGCTTTTGAGAAAGAACTGAAAAATCCTCCTAGAACACAGAATGCCTCTGATGATATGTGTTCTGCCTGGTTTTGCACCCCTGCCCTTCCTCCCTTCTTCCCACCTCTCTGTCTAATTCTTATTCAAGTCTTAGGACTCAGGTGGGTGGCCTGGAGCTGTTTGCTTACATCCACTCTTCTACAGGAAAAGACTCTAATTGTTGGTTGGGCACATGGCTGCTTGGAATGAAGACAGCCTCTTTTGCTGCTAGATGAGACCAAATGATAACCTTCTGGTCAAAGAAATGGAAAGAGAAAAAGAGGGGCAACTTCTAGATAGGTGGTTCTCCTTCTCCTTCTCCTTCTTCTTTTTAAACTGAATTCTGCTTTAATTGAAGCTTGTGGAATAGAAAGTCCTACAGAAACATTTCAGAGAATCTTCTGTAATATAGGGATCACAACCATCCCTCAGAAAGGAGACTATGAGTAATTCATAGCTCACCCAGAACTTTCTGTTTTAATTTCCCAGAGTACCCAGATGTTCTCTTCACCATCTCAATCCTGTTCCTCATCTCCCAATTCTGATTTCATCAGAAGACAAAAGGGGCTATACTAGTTTGAAATCATTCTGGCTTCAAATTTAAGGCTTTAAGTAGTTAAACATTAAAAATTAAAATAACTTTAGCAGAAAGCCAGCTGACCTTAAAAGTTACTTTGCTAGTAAATGAGAAATAAGATTGAATTATCCTGGATATAATTTCATTAAGGCTTCAAACAATCCAGGAAAGAGGAGCACAGTATCATTTTATAATCCAAGTTTAGAAAAATTGTACTCCCCAAATCAAGAAAACTCTGCACCCATGGATAGTTGATTTCCAAAAGGTCATTCCCCCCAAATACTAGCCATTTATCCTCTTTGTCCCCTTCTCCCTGACAGAAATACCAACTTGGTTTTTCGGATGGAGTGGACAACCCAAGATTAAACAATGGACCCAAACAAAAAAAAATGTTTAGTCTCAAAGCAGGAAATAAACAAAAGCTGGTAGGAAAGACAAATATGAGTTCGTTTCAAATTCATTCTAAAATCCCAAACTTGCATCTACCAGTCCCTTCCCCCAAAGTCACCTAGCTACTAGAGAGGAGAACCTGGACATGAAGTCTGAGGAGGAAAGGTAACTGAGAAAAGAGGTAGAAGTTTCAAAGGTGGTACATGAATAAGTGCCTGTCTGGCCAGCTCCTCTTCTTCTCTTGACTTGGATCAACCGATGTAGATGTGGTGGAAACCACTGGCACAAAAAGCAGCGTTACAGTTGGGACATTTGTGCTGATGGGTATCATAGCGTTTCTTCACACATTCAAAACAAAAAACCGAGAAAACACTTGGTAAGTACAGCATCCTTTTTATGCATGCTGCAGCATGGACAGGTCAAACGTGCCTTGTAATCCTTAATCACCTCCATCAGAATCTCATCACATTTGGGTACACTGTCTCATTTCGTTGTGGTCTCCAACTTCCTTCGAAGTCTAGAGATGTCCTCTTGGGCTCCTTTGAAATTGAACAGGTTCTTAAAGGGAGGAAGTATGGTCCTTCCCTCCTCCTCTTTCTGCCTCCATCCCACTTGATGGCTGGATGCCATATAAGGCTATGAAACTGGAGATGGTGAAGTGGAAATCTAGATGTACTCTAAGTCACAGATGACCATGATGACATGACACTTATTTCTAGGTGACTGAAAAATAAACTTACATACACCAATATGAATTTGGGTTCTGTTACAAGAAGCCAATCCATATTTTGAATAATACAGAATTAGTACTGTGAGTAACAAAACCTAGGGCAAGCTGGGTGGGACCACTCAGACCACAGGCGATGAGGACACAGACTCACGGAGGCTGCAAAGCTGGAGCTCCACTCATTAGGTGGAGTAACACCCTGATGAAGATGGCCACTGGTCACAGTTCACACAGCCACAGCTCGGGGGGAAAAAGATAGAGAAATTCTGATGCTTGGCTTATGCTGACTGCTCCTTTGTGTTATTAGAAAATCCCAATGAAAGACAGGAACAGTCGAAGAAGAAAGGAAACTTTCTCTGTGCCTTGCAGTCTAAATTGATGAGCAGCCCTGTGGCTTGAGAAGATGCTTCTGCATAGAAACAGTTGAAATCCTGGCCACAAAGCAGAGGAAGTAATCTGATGGCCAGACCTACCATGCTGCTGGAAGAGTTGGGACAAAGAGCACTACCACCCCACCCCAAGCAGATCTGTTTCAGATGCCTCAACGTTGCTGCCATTAAAATTGAGAGAACATGGACAGGCTGAATCAGAAGCCTATGAAGGATTAGGGTCTTTGGAAAGGCAGCCGGGGGTACAGGCTCCAAGGACATGAGATGAATGTGGCATGCTCTAGTGTCATCTGCCTTTTTGCAAAGCTGCTCGCCTGTCTGAGCTGACCTGCCTTGAGAACTCGGCAGACTGTACTCAAAGCTAGAAGCCATTCTCACTAACTCTTGAAAGTCAAGGGCAAAACACAACAAAATTTCATTTAAAAAAAAGACTTCTACTGAATTCTGGCTAAACACAATTTTTAAATAGAAGTTAATTTAAAAGGCGCTTGGGGAAAAATATCTGCGACATGTCTTGGACCAAGCTCTGATCTTGGCTGCCCACCCAGAAGGCAATGATGGGTGTTTTGAGCAGAGTTTTCAGTCCACTTCTCCCTGTGCTTTGCTGGGTGACGTAAAGAACTTTCCAGAGCACTTAGAGGTAATCCTCCCATAGAAAGCTGCTCATTTCCTTACTGCTCAATCTACAAAGACCCTACCTTGGTCAAGAGATATGTTTTCATGTATTTTACTAAACCACAGAGAAAAGAAAAAGCAATTGAATTTTTACCATGAAAGTTAACACTGTGGTCATAGTTGAGATGTGATTAGCAGCAGGAAGGGGCAGGCCAGGTGAATCTGGGACCAGCAGTAGGGACAGATGTGACATCACTCACCAGTGATGGGCAGGGCAGGTCAGCTGCTATTAGGAAGGGACATGGGTGAGTTCAGGTGGGGAAACAAGAGTCAAGATTCAGAGATAAGGGGCCGATGAAAAAGACCACACCAATGAGGAAGGACACTTGGCAGCTCAGAATCAAGGCCGACAAGGCAGGAAAGGGGAAGGCAGAGGGGCACAGGCAGGTTCCAGCAGGTCGGACATAAGTTTCAGAGCCTGGACGATAAGGCTTAATATCTTTGAATACAGTGAGGTGGGGACATCTGAGTCCATGGACCAGGTGGGAAGTGGGCCAGAATCCAGGCTGAAAGAATCCGCGCCAGAGCCTACAGCCCCACTCAGAAACTGGGTAGCAGGGAAGGCTACTCAGCTTGATGTCAGATACTCATCTCATAAGGGAGGACTGTTCTGCACACCCTGGCCGCAGCACAAACAGGAGAGCTACCGAGGGCAGGCCCAAGACCACACAGGTGGGGTCATAAACCACGGTTTTCTTAATACACGTTAGCAAAGGCGAAGTCAATGGAGAAAAGGCCCATGGGCTTCTCACACTTGGCCCTTAATTCAAACATCAAACTCATCTTCTTTCTCCTCCACTGGAGTCTCCACCTCTGCAAAGGCATGACTATCTACTGGGGGTGGGTATTTCCAGGTGTTTTATCCCCTATGTCTACTTGGACCCCAAGCCCTACTGATTTTACTTATTAAGTGAAGTCAACCCCCCACTTGTTCTGACCTCATCCCATCATCCTATGATGAAAACACCACTGTCATTTCCCTCAGAACAGGACCATACTAGGATCTCATGGGGGTCATCTCACCCCACCCCCAGTGCAGGGAACCAGGACCAATGGTGTCCCAATTATACAGAATGAAGAAGACCAAACCGAGGCACAGAAAAGCTAACTGGCTTTCCAAAGCTCACCCAGCTGGTAAGCAATGGAGTCAGGGAGCTGAAATGTAGGACTGTAGCCCATCACAGAGGCTGAGTTCAGATCACACTCAGTGTCCGGCAGCAATGGAGGAAAGGAAACTGAGGAGGAAGTGAAGCTGGGCACATTCACAGCCACCACTGCTGAGAAGAGAATGCCACCTGCACACCAGGCCTTGCCTGCGGGCTTTGCTTTTACTTTATCTACTCCTCCAGGCAATCCTGCTATGCAGACGAGGAAACCGGCGCTCAAGGAAAAGCTGAGTCTGAATGCCATCTGTGTTTAGCCTACTTGGTAGAGAGCAGAGAACAGCGGCCCGTTGTTAGGGCCACTCCCTGAGCCTGGCGGGAAGGCAGGACCACAGTCTGCGGCTGGTCACCTCCCATCACTGCCCCGGCTTCCAACCCGGTTCACAGAGCTTCTCACATGCCTGGCTGAGGGACCACAGCTGGGTTCACAAGGTCAACAACGAGCAGTCCATGAGCAACAATAACTGACAGAAATATCTAGAATCACAGGTCTTGAATGCACATATTTAAAATCTCCTCACCTCACAGAGCCGCTTCGCCCTCACTATCTCCCCCGACTTTTCTTCACTCTCCCTCCTGCAGGGCCCACATCATGAGTGTGTTGGCCAGCATAACCACACATGGCCCAGGCTCAGGAGGAGGTCAGGGGCAGGGGCCTGCATCCCATGCAACTGGCCACAGAGCCAGGCCCTGTCCCCTTCCTTCAGGAAGTACCCCTTTCCCAAAGGTGCAGTATGAATTGGCAAACAAAACACACCAGGAAAAAGGTCCTCAAAAATTATAAATAAAATTGCATACAGTATGATTTTGCAATTCCACTTCGGAGTATACACCCAAAGAATTAAAAGCAGGGTCATGAAGAGAGATGCACGCACCCATGTTTATGGCAGCACCATTCACGATAGCTGAGTGGTGAAAAAAACCCCCAAGTGTCCACTGACTCATGCACAGAGGTACAAAATGTGGTCCATCTACTCAGTGGAATATTATTCAGCTTTGAAAAGGGAAGGGCATTTTATATCATATGAATGAACCTCAAGACAAAAGCAGACAGAAAAGGACAAATACTGTGCTATTCTGCTTCTATTCGTTTCCTAGAACAGCCAAATTCATAGACCCAGAACTAGTAGGTGCCAGGAGCCAAGGAGAGGCAGGAATTGGGAGTTAGGTTTCACTGGGACAGAGTTTCAGTTTGGGAACATGAAAAGAGTCCTGGAGATGGATGGTGCTGACAACTGCCCAGCAATGTGACTGTGCTCAGTGCCACTGAACTGTGCACTAAAGGTGATCAAGATGGTACATTTTATGTTACGAATATTTTATTAAAATTAAAAGTTAAAAATCACACAGAACACCAAAACAAAGTTGAGACAGACATCACAGAAGAAAGGGGAAAAAAGCTTTTTTGCTGCTTTGGGAACAAGGGGCCCTGCATTTTCATTTTACAGGGGGTCCTGCAAAGTCTGCAGGTAACCCTGCCCCAGTGTAATGCAAATCTAGTTCTTTCTCACCCTCAGTCACCTGCCTTAGGCCAGAGGTGACATACTCTGTCCAATGTAGGGGACAGGTGGCTTGAGAAGGGGACATGAGAACAGGAAAAGGGTTCCCTGAGGCCCTCCTCTCTGCTTTCCTTCGTCACTATGGTTCCTGCACTATGGGCTACATCAGCCCACAGGAGACCTTGCTAAAAAGACCAGTTTGGAGACCCAAGTTGTCATGGAGGAGCTAGAGGCTAAAGCCTGTGTTAACTGGTGCCCAAGGCATTTCCACACCTGTTCCTTGGCCTGGGTCCAGAAGGACAACAGGACCAACTCCCCACTTCCGCCACAACCTCCAAAGGCTGATGCACCACTTCATCTTGTCTTTTGAAAACCATCATTCTTAGATGTGCTGACATTTTCTAACAGGGATGTGGGCTCCTTTCCTTGAGGCCCAAGCAAAGCCCCTTCCTGTCTCCAGCCTCTCATGGAGCCCACTCTGACGTGTATCTGGCCCCTGAATAGCCACCGGTGATGTTAACTGGGGAATCCTGGTGTCCAGGATGAAAGCTGTCTGCCAGGATGCTGAGGGCTCTCTGGTGAATGGACTAAAAGGGGGCTTTGCGGGCCTCCCAGGGTCACCAGTGATTCCTGATGGCCACGCTGGGCTGGCAGACACGGTGTGACATGAGGCATGGTCCGAATGCAAAATTACAAAAGCCTGCCTGCTTGCGGGCTGATGTGCTCGTCTCTGGGCCTCACTGGCTTCTCCAATCACTTCCCCCTGCTTTGGACTGCAAGATTTCTGACTCTAGCCCTGGTTCTCCTCCGAGCCCCGCCACAAGCTGAGGGCCCCTGCCTTCCCACCTGCAGGCATGAGGTAATGCTCTGGCAGCTGGGTGGAGGCCATGCAGATGGCCCGGGCAGGCCCCCTACTCCACCCTCTGTCCCCGACAGACAGAATGAAAACCCGCCAACCTATCTGACAGAATCACACCGAGGAAGAAAGGAAATTCATCTCTTAAGAACAGGCGGGAGGCAGATGACTGAAGTCCCAAAGAATGCTGTGGTTGGACCTTTTTTTGGTTGTTTGTTTTCTGGCACAATCTGTCTCTGTGACTGGGCCGGGTGCCGTGCTGCCCGCGACAAAGGCCTCTTTCTTACGACACTTTAATAGCTCCAGCGCAGGGGACAGCCCTGATTCTCCCAGGCGTTCAGAAGAAGGAGGAACAGGGCTGCTTTCTGCAACTTGGCCTGAGTTGAACTGAGTGAGATTTAAGGAAAATAACAATTTTAAATCCCAAACTTTAACCTCCTATCAAAGGGGTAAGAAAAGCCAACTGCATCATGTAGAGGAGAATATAAATTAAAAGGTGACTATGACCTCAGGGTTTTGTGTCAGGTGTGGGAGGAAGTGGCGATAGTAAGAGGGAATGGCAGGCTCGGAAAGACCGAGATAGAGCACAGGGAGCTATGTATGACTTTCTTAGGCTGCTATAACAAAACACCACCTACTTGGCAGCTTCAGGTAGCAGAGATTTATCCCATGGTTCTGGAGTCTAGAAGTCCAAAGTCAAGGTGTCTGTGCTCCCTCTGAAGGCCCCAGGGAGGATCCTTCCTGCCTCTTTTGGTGGTATCTGGCAATCCTTGGCATTCTCTGGCTTGTAAATGCACCGTGCCAACCTCTGCCTCTGGTGTCACATGGCTGTGTTCCCTCTGGGTGTCTCTGAGGATCATATTCTCCTATATCTCTCTTTCTTCCTGACTTATAAGGCCACCCAGTTCTGTTGAGAACAAGCCACGATATATATAGATTGGTGGGGGCCAGGCTACAGGCTCCAAAGTCCTGAGGCTGGTATTGACTTGTCTCAAGAACAGAGAAGTATGCGGAAGGCTGCAGACTTCCTGGCTGTGTGGGAAAGCCGCAATCATGCTCCTGAGGCGAGATAGCATCTGTTAAGGGCAATACAAAATGCAGGCATCCATGGCGGAGGACCTTAAGTTGTTCCCTATTTACTACCCTAATCTTACTGCAGTTGCTGTTCCTGAAAAAGTATACTGCCCCCTCCCCTGTGCTTCCTGCTGGCTAATAAAAGTGAGTCCACCACAGAGATTGTTGAACCTGTCCACCAGAGGCAGGCTCCTCCCCGTCCCTTCTTTACCTTAAATATTTTCTCCGTCTCTTTCTTTTATTCCTCATCGTCCCTCCTACAGGTATCCAAGGGTCTGACCAGCCCCCAGCACAGTTTACTGGATTTAGGGCCTACTGTAATCCAATATAGGCCGATTTTAGCCAATTCTATCTGCAAAGACACCATGGCCAAATAAGGCCACATCAGTAGGTACTGAGGGTTAATACTTCAACATACCTTTTGAGGACACAATTCTACCACCAACTCCTATTCTGGAATTTATAGGGCAGGGGATCCTTGCCCTATAACTCTCTCCTCCTCAATGGGCCCACCTATCTGTCCACCTATTCCAGGAGGTGAGGCTGGGAGACACAGGTTCTGGACATAAATGCAACCCAGTCACCTCAGGGCACCTTTAGAGTTTCTTCTTCTTCTCCTTTCTGCCCTCAGCATCTCACTGCATGAAGGCAGTCAGCAGGGGTTATAGTTCTTGTTTTTTTGTGCAGCACTAGGGGTGTTCTACCAATGAGCTACACCCCCAGCCCTTTTTATTTTTTATTTTGAAATGAGATCTTCCTACGTTGTTCGGGCTTGCCTTAAACTTGCACTTTTCCCTCCTCAGCCTCCAAAGAAGTTGGGATTACCAGCATGTGCCACCATGCCTAGCTGGTTTATAGTTCTTAACACAACAACAAACTTCTGAAGCCATGCTGAGAACCATTTTTCACATACATTTGCATCCAGTAAGATTGACTAGAAAATTTCTGTTCCTCACTGGGGGTGGGGGCTTGCACATGCTTCCTTTCCCCAACATTTTAAAAACCCATCTGACAATTGAGCCAGATCTTCTAGAGCCAACATTCAGAGTATTCACAATGGGAGAGCAGACATTTTCTGCAATGGAGCTGATCTCATTTCCTCACCACTTTGGGGGACAGTTTTTAAGTCTTTTAGGGTCATGGGGTTATGTGACTTAGGAGACTGAGGAGTACAGTGGTTAGAGGTAGGAGGAGGAGCCACAGACAGGGTTCAAACCTGACCTCTGTCCTGCTCTCTGTGCCCCTTGGGGACATTGCACATCTATCGAATAGGGTAACAACTTCTCCCTCATAGGGGGCTTTAAGGGTTAGCCTATGCATGTGAGACAGTAAGCCCAGGCCCTTCATGTGGAAGGCACTCAGGAAATGACAGCTTTCATGCATGATTTTGGTGAATGGATGCAAATTAAATCCCGAATCTGCTACTTTCCAGAAGAATGACTTCTGAGAAGTTCTCTCAGCCTCCTGAGGCTTCATGGCCACATCACCACACAGATTAAACAATCATGCCAACAGCCCACATGTCCTGTGTCCCTAGTGTGTGCCACAGGGACACTGATGGCCCTACCCTGCCTTTCTTAGTTACACCAAGCAAAATGCTTTGAAATGCAGACCCCTCCCAAAGGAGTTCACCAGGCCTCAAGTTCTTTCAGGGGGCCCCAGAGCTACCTTTGGGGTTTTTCTTGGAAGATAATTGCTTTTTCCCCTGAGGTGCTTATACCACCTTCCTCTTGGGAGGATGGATAGGGCAGCAATGGGACCAAGGGCTTGAAAGGAAGCCTGGGCTTCTCCAGAGCCTTGGACAGCCACACGGGGAGTGCACTGCTGTTCTCAAAGGGCTCCTGGGCGTCCCTCACACTGGCTGCTCCCAGCTAACACAGGGAACGTTGTGCGGAGTTGGCTCTAGTGCCAAGATGCCCAGCTCTTGTTGCCAGGGACTTGGGTGGGGGTGGCTTGGGCAGTGGTGGAGGAGAAAGGGCCGCAGCAGAAAGGGTCCCTTGTGCTGCCGATGGGGGTGAAGCCATTGCTCAACAGACAGGGGGTGGCATGGTGGCCTCCTTGTTCTGAGAGGTGACTCGTAGAGTTAAATCATCATAGGGAATCGGAGGAGTAGCTCAGCTTGTCTTGTCCAGAGGGGCTGTCTGTTCTAAAGTCATCTGTAGGATTCTTGGCAGGACATCACACCCCAGCGCACAGCTGGGTCCTGGGCTTTGGGAGGACAGAAGGGAGGCCCAGCTCTGCTGCCAGTGAGGGTGCAGGATGGAGAAAAACACAGTGAAGGCCGAGGCCGGTGACAGGCAGTATAGGGCAAGGGCGAGGAGCATGCGAGACAGGACAGTGAAATCTGCCTGGGGATAGGGCTGGGAAAGAGAGGGTGGGATGCTGAGGGCTAGGATCAGGCCCAGGGCCTGGAAAACACGTGTAGAAGCAGCCGCATAGCAGAGAGGCTGCCATGCCGGAGCCCCGTACTGGGTCATGGAAGCCAGCCCACCCCAGCTCTCGTTCTGGGTGGAGAGGGGCAGGAGCTCTTGTCCTGGGACCCAGGCCGCACAGGAATAGCTGACCATCTCTCTGTGGTGCCTGAAATGGGTGGGCCAGGGAGCCATGATGAGATCTGTGTCACAGTCCTATTGTTTGCCACACACGCTCCTGGTGGCCGGGGGTTGTGACTCCTCCCCGGTAGACTCTTTGCTCCTTCTCCAAAGTGGTTTCCACAGACAGGGAAAGACACGGGGAAGCAAACCCAACAGAAACGTTGAAAAAGGACATCATCCTGATTTAGAGAAACTGCATTTTCAGCATAGATTAAAACACAGTAGCAGAATAAATTCCATTGTCCAGATCCCCTCTCTGCATTGTCCGAAAGAGTCCCAGTGGCACAACGGATATGAGAACAAACACAGTGTCAGGTGTTACTGCATCAGGTTTTCATATGGTTAAGTTTCACTGAATTGAAATAAGGGTAGGGAAAGTAAGTTCTTGCTTGGAAGGAAGAAAGAACTTTGGTTTATACTGAATCTGTGGACTAACTTTTGGCAATAAATACACTTTCTAAGAGAGGGTTATCTCATAAAACAACTGACAGTCCATGATAGTCTTTGCTGGCATTTTTCATTCAATGTACTTACTTGGCAAGATGTAAAAGGTTCCAGTCCTCCATTACTCTTCACATGTTTGAGGGGCATTTTAGTTTTCTCACAAAACCTAGTAGTCATAGATCCATGGTATAATCCATCTCTCTCATGTGATTTTCATGGAAACTGGGGCATATATAGCGAGAGCCAAGAACTAGATGAATTATCAGGTGCTCATTAGGTGGACTTGCACCTACTTAATAGATATTAGCGGGAAGACTAAGATGAACACCTCCCTTCAGGACCCTCCTGGAACTTTCTTTGTAGCACTCTGTGTGTGCGCGCGCATGCGTGTGTGTGACTGTGTGTATGTGTGTGTACATGTCAGAGAACTTCCCTGTCTTTCAGAGGAAAACCACCCTGTGGAGTGAGATGTGCCACCCTCCCTCATAGAGGCCAGAAGACACAAATGGCAGTAGCTGGGTTTACCAGCAAGGCCACCCAGGGACACGCCCCGTGGCTGCCCAAGACCTGGACTAACCGTGCTGGCAGGGGAAAGCAGAAGTGTGAAGAGTCACCAGTTCAGAAGACCCCATCATCAATTTGATCTTTCTTTCTGCTCTCTTGGGGGTGAGATACGTGCTAAAGACTTTTTGTTAAAGTAATGTCATTTATTACATCAGTCCTGGGAAGTGAAGGGAGTGAGCAAAAAAGTCTATGGGGCAGACAGATGAAGTCAGACAAGTATTAGACAGTTTCTCACAGACGATCTCAGGTAACTGGTAGTCAGGTCCTACATCCACATGTCCACCTGCCCACCCATTCAATGCAGAAATTTACACGCACCAGGTACCCCCAAGGGCACGTTTTGCAGGCAAATGCCACATTCCAGATTCTCCTCCATGTCATCTGGAGTGACCAGCCTCAGGGCATGGTGGGATTGCATTTGTCGGCACAGACCTGGGAATACAGAGGACAAAGTCCCCAAAAGGCAGCTCTTAAGCACTTCGAGCTCTGGTCAAAGAAAAACTGCATGTGCAGTTTGTGGGAAGATGCAGGGAGCTGAGAGAGGAACAGGACATACACGAGCAGCAAAACACTGTCATTCCACTTTGTAAAATGCTGCACTTGCTGGGAACTTGAAAAGCAACAGCATGAAATGCCATGGGAAGCAGGAAGGGGAAAAGACAGTGGCAGAGGGAGGTAAGAATTGCCCAGCTTTGGGCAAGGCCACTGCACATGGGTCCCAAGACAATTTACTTATCCCATGCACGTGCCAGCCTCCTGTCTCGTCTTGCTCCTTTAACTTGACCCCATGACACAGCAATGCATCCCACAGGCAGCTTCCCCAGCTCCCTCAAAGGCTCTGGGGTTCGGTATAATCTCAAAGTTATATCTCAGCTCTCTGAGGCCTCTCCCCGCCACAACAAAGTCTCTTTTCAAGGATGGGAGAGGATCATCCTGGGTTCAAGTGAAGGGATGAAGGGAGACACAGCAGAAATGCAGGAGCAGGGAGCCCCCCTCAGAGGAGAAGGTAGGCTGAAAGACCCTGGCAGTGCCTCACCCTCAGAAATGTCAGCTTAGCCATCTAGAGATGTGGCAGCCCCAAGTCAAGGCAGGGGAAAGGGCCCAGGACCTAGGAACCAGGCATGGGACCCCTTCACTCCTGACCACCAATGCCCTATTTTACATTTCCTTTTTCTGTGTACAGTCACATCAAAGCTGTACTTTTATTCTCTGGCACAATAAAGAAAGATGATAAATCTTTTCTGGGCTGAATCAGATCAGATGTGAAATATTAGGGTCAAAATAGCTGGAATTAAAGATGCTATTTTTAAAAATGTACAGGGAATGTTTATAAACCTATGTACACGTGGCATTCAGGTGTACACACACACACAGGGATGACGTCTATATCAGCAGAACACTGGCTCAGATAGCAACTCATCTCGATTGCCTTCTGAGGTCTTTTCCTCCTTTGTTACCTGACCTAACAAGCTATGAGGCAAGACTACCGTGCGGTGGCGCTGTCTGTCAGCCACCGCCTGCCTGCCAGCACTTTGAAATTCCACTGTAGGACAGAAAAGGAAAATGTGAGTGACAGACCTGCCCTTAGATTGCCCTAGAATTCCAGACGTGGTAGTTTGATGGCTTGGAGAGCAGGGCTTTGTTGATGGTTGAGGGCAGTGAGATGGAGATGTGAAGTCTTCCCCTGAGGTGCCCTACCTACCCTGGGCTTCGGTCTCTGCTTCTCAAGCTGGAAACCACATTCCAGGGAGACTTGCCTGGCAATGGCGAGACCCAATTCAGAGGGCAGGAGGACGTCAAGCCCAGCGGTGTGGTGGGTGGGAAGATCTCCCCGGGATGCTCCAGAAGTCTGAAGCCTGGGTCCTACACAGGCAGGTCTAGGAGCATCACAGGGGCTGCTGTATGGATGCTTGCAGGAGACGGTGATAGCGGCTTTTTGGTTAAAAGATGCTTGAGTGAAATATAATCTAAAAGTTGTACTTTGGCTTCCTGAGACTGCTCCCTTCCTCAACAAAGTCCCTTCTTTAACTCCTTACATAGTATTTGCAAATGTGTTTTCAAGAATCCACTGGAACAGAAGTGAGGGTACCCATGTAGATAGAGACACATCTGTAATGTGTCTGCACATACACACTTATCAACTGGCCAATGTTGATTAAGGCCAGGAAAATGTCTCTTGCCATTTTTGTTCCTAAATAAATGGTTGATCAGCTGACTAATGGCTGCTTTCTTAAATGATTAAGAATAGACTATATATATATATATATATATATATATATATATATATATATATATAGCAAGCCAGGGGAAAGAATTTATCTGATTTATGATCTCCACTCTTTGATCTGGGAGGCAGACATGTACTTTAAAGTTGGTTTTTATGGTTCCATGTATAACTTAATGAGCTCTATTAGCTCTAAACACAGGCTAATCAGCCAGGTATCCTTTACTAAGAGTCTGGGCATTGGGTAGCATCAGCTGGCTGAGACATGCCCAGCCCTACCTTGGGGATGTGCACAGTGGATCACCCACGGCACACTGTGATGTCTGCAGCCAGCCGCCTGCAGTGCTGTGCAGTTTGCTCCAGGATACCTGCTGCACTTGTCAGTCAAGGTGTGCTGTGTTCAAGGTGAAGCATAAACCACCTTGTTCTCTCTTCTGATTTGCGTTATGCCGGCCATTAAGTGAGAGCTGACAGCACTCTCTTCTCCACAGAACGCGTTCTTCGGAAGTAATGATACTTCAGAAAGGAAAACCGTTTAGGCTTTCGACTCCCCAAGGATATTCTGTCTGAAGAATTTCTTTGTGGTTGAAACCCAAAGAAATCAATGTGGGACCAGGCCAGGAAGGAAAAAAAAAGTGTTTCTCTTGGACCACAGGCTGCCCTTGGCTGGCTGAGAGCTCATAATTCAGGGAATGCCAACTGCTAAAGAAACAAGTTGGTCCAGGCCCATCTAAGGAAGAAGGGAAGTGGGCAGAGCGGAAGGAGCCAAGTGGGTGCCAAGAAGGGGAGGCAGTAACAGCATGTGGACACCAGGTGGCAGCAGCCACACACTGAGTCTAGGCTAGGAGCCTCCTGCTTAGAGCGAAATTTAAGTGGGAATTCACGGACTATTTCCTTTTTACTGTACTTTTCTATCATGGTAGTGATGAGGCCACAGGTGAGTGACCAGGACCTTCTACTTCAGGATGCATTCCGAACAGGACACAAGAATGAGGTCATGAAAAAGACAGTTGGTGTCCAGCGGTTTGTAGATGAATCCATGCTGAAGCTATGGACTGTGACCACTAAATTAGGTGTCCACAAGCTTTCTGCAAAGGGCCAGATAGTAAATATTGCCAGCTTTTTGTTTTTAAGATTTCTGTGAGAATTACTTAGCTAAGCCAATGTAGTAGCATACAAGGAGCCACAGACAATGTAAACGAACCCATGTTCTGTGTTCCAATAAAGCTTTATTTATAAAAGTGGATGATGGGCCAAATTTGGTCCACGGACTATATGTAGTTTGCTGATCCCAACCCTAAATGAGCTCAGATAGCTATGCAAGTCAAAAATATGGTAAATCGAAAATGTGTTCACCATGCCTACCTTACTGAACATCCTAGCTTGGCAACACAGTGCACTGTTGGGTATCAGCTGCTTCCCCCCTGTGCCACTGCCCAGTACTGTGAGAGAGGCCTGAGCAGCCTAGGAAAAGATCAAAATTCCAAATTGAAAGTAGAGTTTCTACTGAATGCTTCTGCACTATCATAAAGCCATAAAGTCATAAGTGGAAGCATCATAAATTGGGCCCGTCTGTCTACTCCAGGTAACTTCTGGATCTGGGGTAGCTCTTTCTCCAACCCTTATAAGTGCTCCTTTCTCCCCTCTCAGCCCTTTCCATAGTGCCACACAGCTAACCTATGTCTCCTTGGCATCTGAAGTTGAATTTTACCTTCCACGCAGCAACAAAACCAGCAGACACTGCTGCCTGTTGGTGTTCACATGGAAAAGCGCTTCCTCTGGCAGATCGACTCTACTCACAACACACTTGGTCTTCCTCATGGCAGCTGAAAGTCAGCTGTAAGACGCCAATAAACATTCTGTTCAGGTGCTGAATTCTTCACACTGGTCCATCCATCTACTCCTGCCTCCCCAAATCTTTCCATCTCAGCCAGATGAATGTCTCGGTCACCTCTTGGGGTTATGTCAGTGTCATGCACCAGAGTCCACCCAAGTTGCAGCCTCTTGCTGATTGTTCTTTAGCCTGCCTTGATCGATTCCTTCCGTCTTCCCACACATAAAACACCAGAGAATTCACATCTGTCCATCGGCCCTGAACACACCTTGGGCCCTATACTGGCGACTGCATGCAACAAACCCTGCCCGCTTCATCTCTGCTATCCCAGCTGACTGCCTCCATGAGGCTACACACAACTCATTCTATGGCACAGCCAGCGAAACACTTGCCCTTTGCCCACAAGTCTCATGGATCCTCTGGTCTGTATCCCCCCTCTTAGGGCTGAGACTGTGCTGATCTTATGCTAAGTACAGTTTTAACTGCCCACTGACAAATTACTTCGGCTCTCTCTTCTGGTATGGATTTTCAATTATATCACACGAGGTCAGACCATGTGGTCTGAATGATATCGATCTTGGGGTGTTTATCTCCTCTGTGGCACAGCACTAAGCAGTTTTGGGAAATGTACACGTGCACTTGAAAAGAATGTATTTTCTTATTTTTTAAATTTTTATGTCGTTAGTCCATGTTTGCAGTACATAATGATTGCACTCCTCATGGCGATTGGTCCATGTACATAACACATTTTAATTCATTTTTCATCCCCTTCCTCTCCCCTCCTTCTGTCTCTCAATCCCCTTCTCATTTGAGAAAGATCCAGCTCTCTACTTTTATTATCTATCTTTTATTTTGCACTTTATTTATATGTTGGGATTTTCATATAAAAGAAACCATGCACGGCTTAAGCTTGTGTGTTTGATTCACGAAAGCATTTTCTAATTGCTGGGCAGGGGCTCTCCAGAGATCTACTCTAGACCTTCTGTTCACCCTTTATCAGTTTTATCAATAAGCACTGGAGAGGTCCATTACACTCCCCTTTACGAGGGTGGTTTTGTCTTTCTCCTCATGGTTCTAACCATCTTCCTTTAGACTGTGTGAGCTCACATGGCCAGGGCATATGCCGACACAGGAGCAACATGCCATCCTGGACTGTCTCTTCTCTTTTATTAAGTATGGACCTTTAGTCTTCCTATTGTTTCCCGCCTTAAAGTCCACTCTGTCTGCTACTAAAATTGTAACACCTGCTTTCTTTTGTTAGCATTTGCCTTATGTCTTCTTTCTTTCTATACCTTTGTTTTCAACTATCCCATGTCATGTTTTAAGCGTGCCATACATAAAATTTTAAAATCAAAACCTATGAAATCAAAATCGTATGCAAAGAAGAGTGCAATCATCTGACAACTGAATTATTCCACACTGTCTTTGCATCTCTCTTCCCAGTGTTTCCCATTCATTTACTCACTCACTCACTCATTCATTCATTCTCTCTCCATCCCATTCCCCCATTAGTGCAATTATCCTTTTAGGTTCACTACTGTATTTACTAATATCTTCTTTTTCCTTCACCCCAATGATTCCATAGCAAGGGTGTACATGAGTAGCATAACTTGCCCTTTGTATTTTCTTTCTGTGAATAGTTTAACGTGGTGTAAAACAAGGTCAAGGACAGCCCAAGGGCCACCACCTGTTTTGGTGAATACACTTACCTTGGGGCCCAGCCAGACTCATTGATTTTTGGACGGTCTGTGGCTACTATGGCATTTCCACAACAGCTTTAAGTATGACAGAGATCATATTTTCCTCTTGCTACGTGGGACCATAGGCGAAAGCAGCCCGCTTCTGCCCTTGAATGGCAGTGACGTCCCCATGCACTGGGAAGACAGCAGTGGAAGTCTCATGTAGGTCTGCCATCTCCAGGAAGGAGCACAGTCTTCCTCTGCTGTTATTTCAGGTTTTCCCAGTTGCCAGTGCTCAGAAGGAAAGCATAGTTATGTGATGATCTGATTGTGTGTATTATCTTGATCGTGAACCATTTCAATCTAAATATGTCTTTTCCATCTTTGAAAGATTCTTCCCTGTAATGCTTTAATATTGTCCTCATTTTTCTTATTCTCTCCCTTGGTGATTCTTATTACTTAAAATTAAATTTCTCATTCTATTTTCTGTGTCTCTTAACTTATCATTCATACTTTCCATCTCTTTCTCTCTCTGTGCTGCTCTCTCTGGGTGATTTCCTCAGATCAATCATCCACTTCATTAATTCTACTTTCATTTATATCTTTACAGTTAACTATTCCATTGAATTTTCATTTAATGTGTGCATTTTTCATTTTTAAAAAGTCTATGTGGTTCTTTTTTCTCAAATCTGCCTTTTCTTAGTTATAATTTATAATTTCTATCCCTTATTAAATAGTAAAGAGCATTCAAATTTTTGCAGCTTCATCTAGCTTTTTTAAAAAATAAATCTTTATTTCAGATGAGCTTTAGGTACATGGAAAAGTTTCAAGATCGTACAGATAGTTCTTGTATAACCTGCACCCAGTTCCCTTAAGTATCTTACATGTGGTGGAGCATTGGTCACAACCAAGGAAATGATACTGGTACATTGCTATTAACTACACTCCACAATGTATTCGGATTTCACTGGGTCTTCCCGAGGTCCCTTTTCTGTGGCAAGATGTTATGCAAGAGAGCACTTTCAATCTAGTCTCTTTAGCCCTCTCTGGACTGTGACTTTCTCCTATTCCTTGGTATTGATGATGAATTTTCAGGAAGCTAATCATATATTTCGTTCCTCAGTTTGGCTTTGTCTGATATCTTTCTTATACAGTCTTATTATATCACTCGTCATGTAATTTGCTATCTTTCCTAGCTGGTTGTTTGTTTCCTTATGTGGTTTGTCCCTACTTGATTTTTTATTTTAGTATAAGCTTATCCATACCTAAAAGCCCCTTTCTTTGCTCTCCCTAGTGTGCCTGATCAGTGGGTTTGTCAGAGGGGTTTTATGTTGGGTTTGGCAAAAGCCTAGAAAATTTCTATTACCCTAGGTCATTTATTATGTTAATTTCTTTATGTGGGGTTTCTGGGACAAGATAGAGGACATGACTTCGTACTCTTAAAAGATTTGTGTGGTGCAGGTCTAGAGTTTTGATATCTTACAGATGACTTACTCTACCCTATACCCCATCTCTTCATCCAAGATCCTGGAGAGAGGGCAAATTCCACATGCATCTTCTTGGACCAGCTTTACAGACCTGTTCATAGCTAGGTGGTGCCCCAAACTCCCTGTCTTCATGCCAGGAGTGTTTTAGTTCCCTGACATCATGATCAGAGCCATGTCTCCATCCCCTTGAAGCTGTATTTGCCAATCTGTCTTTAGTTTCCTCCCCTTATCACAAGCATCAGGATTTCTTTCTTCTTATTCCCTGGCTGTGTGCTAAAAGCCATTTTTGTTTTGGGGTTTGTTTACAGTGGGCCATCAAGGTCAGCTGACTTTACCATGCTACTGAAAGTACTAGTGACAAATTTTAAGTTTCTTGGAAGAGTTATGTCATACAAATCTTGTTTTCTGCAGTGACTAGCACCATGGGTAGGGGGCACATAGTGACACTCACTAAAGAATGGAATGAATGAATGGATGGATGGATGGATGGATGGATGAATGAATGAAGATCAAGAGAGCTCAGAAGAAGGCTAAGCATCTGCAGCCTGGTGAGCCCCTAACCAAAGCTCTGAATGAGCTCAGGAGATTCCGAGCAGGCAGGTAGCAGGTGCAAGGTCCCCTTGCTTAGTGCTCTAAGTCCCAGTCAGTGGCCCTGCCTCATGTTCCCCTATTCAACCTCAGGGACACCAGGATTTCACCAGCAGCTCACCCATCGGGGCTGCTCCCTTACTTTCGTCATCTTACAGTTTAGCCACTTTCTCCATCTCTTCCACAAAGAGTGGGCAAAGAGCAAGTGGGAGCAGAAGAGTTGCAGATGGTGACCTAAGGCCAGCCCCTGCCTCGGCAAATGCAGCCCAACTCCTGCTGCCTCCTGAGGGGCTTCAGTCTCTGGACCTCACACATGGGCACTGGCTCTACAGCCCCAAGGTGATGAGATGACCTCGCCATATAAGCAGGTAACTCGCTGGCACTGACCATCTCTTGGTTGAGTGCTCCTCAGCTCTGCCTGTCCAGTGCATCAAGTCCTCTCCCTCCTCACCTCAGTGGGGACTTCTCACTCCCCACTACCCTCTGCTCGCTCTGCTTTCATGAAAATGGGCTGAGGCTTGAGCTAAAGGAGGAGACAGCTAACAAGCTTTGCCTGGAGGCTGCTCTGTACATGTCACCCAAGAGTAAGAAAGACCACAGTATTTGGAAGGGAAGAAGGGAAGCTCCAAACTTGATAGGGGCTTCTGACTTGATGGGGGAATCAGGCTGAAGGCTAGAGGCTGTGGACAGAGGGTCCTGATTCCCCCACTCTCTGTCTGTAGCCTTCACTGCCGGGACCCCACCCCCAAATTCTCTGTGCATACAGTGTCTTAATGGCATCCAAGCGCCAACTCTGCCCTAGTTTATCATGGGATGGAAGAGCAGGACATGGGGGCCTCAGAAGCCCCCAGTGATGCTTGTGTAGCAGAGGGTCTCAAGTGACTGAAAATATCAAGGCCAGAAGCCCAACCCCACCCCAGCTGGAGGCTCCCAGCGGGGCTTAGAGAACACAGAACCTGTCTGTTCAAGGGAAGGGAGAGGGGAAGGAGCTGGGCTGGAAACGTTTCTGCTCCACTTCCTTCAGAAATATTTATAAAGATTAGCAGAAAGTGCAGGTGACAGAATCAAGGGATATCCAAGTTGCCATTGAGACGCCGCAGCGGACGTGGTGCCACCAGACAGAGCCTGGCCTGTGTGACGCCAGGGGCACAGCTGTCACTTTCGGGCATAGATCTGGTGCAGCGCGCACACTTTCCTGTGCTCTGGGAAGATCTGGCCTTTGATGCTTATAAGGTCAGCCACTCCGGGCTCCTCACCGCCTTGGCTGCAGCCTGCCACTGAAGTTGCTTGTGGTCTAATGATGTCAAGATCAAAATGGCTCTGCCAAGGGGCAGAGAGCCAAGCTGCCCCTCCCCAGGCCCATGCCGACAGAGCAGTCTGTGGGGTGTTAGGAGCCATTTTTAGCCCTTGGTTTTGGTGACATTTCTTGCATTCTAAAGGCCCTTCCTTCCTCATCTGCCATCTCCTTTCGTTTTCACACTAGACTTCGTTTTCACAGTGGCGCTCAAAATGAGGACTGAGGAAAAGGCTAGGTAGCCTGAGAGACAGGAGTAGGAGCTGAAAACAGGAAACATTGGATCTAGAACATGGCAGCCCCCCATGGATGTTTGGGGCTTCATGGAACCGACCTGTCTCTGTGAATCAGGGATCAGCAATGGCTACATTTAACCTGCAGGGGGTGCCACCTCCAGCAGAGAAATGCAAGGAGTGATGTAAACACAGTCTTTGTGGGGTGTAAAGAGGCCTCATGCAAATTCGGCACCCAGGGAAGGATGGAAAGGGGGTTAGGTGACAAGTGAGTTCCCGACAATCATGGCCAACAGACACAGGACACTACCCCAGGATGTGATTCCATTTCTTTTTGGGCAGTGAGAAAGCAGGATTTGGGATTGCTCCAGTCTGAAGGTGGTGGAACGAGCTAGATGTTCCTGAGCCATCTGACTTGAATGGTGTTTTTAAGTAATTGTGAACTCAGGGGACTTCCAACAGTACTGGAGCTCTCTGGAGTCTCTGGAGTCCTTGCCATTTCCAACAGAAATGGACCCAGTTGTCTCCGTGCATTCTTGTTTCCCTATAGTGCCCTGAAGGCAGATGAGTTTGTGGGCCTTTGAAGGGTCTGTCCTGCTGGCCCTCAGCTTGGGTGGCACAGGAGTCAGGGTTTTGTGGGCCTGAGTGGACAACATCCAGCTCACCTTCATGATGTCTAAAGGATATCATACGATCCCAAGGCTCTAACCTTGTGGAGGCCTTATTCAGCTCAAGGGAAGCAGATGATAGGAAAAACTTCAAAGGCCTGATGAGTGTCTGGAAGGTGAGGTTTCAAAGAAGCATTAGCTTGGTCAGCCAGCAAAGTGGTGACAAGGAGCCCTGAAGGAGGGGCAGGTTCCACAAGGACAGCAGGTAGAGACTGTCAGCCCAACTCCAGAAATGCTGCATGTGAGGACCTTGTGAAACACCAGTGCTCAGGCGTGTGGGAGGAGCCAGTCCCACAGGAGGGAGTTCAGGAGCACAGCCTAGGCTGGAGGTGGACATGAGTGTTACCAGCAGACAGATGGACAGGACAGTAAGCCACGGGAACAGAGAAGCTTGTCCAGGGAATGAGAAGAAAGGGTTCTGTTAGGAACACATCCCCAGGGACATCAGCATTGGAGAATGGATTATAGCCTGAGAAACACACAAAAGAGCCCTCCGGGAGCAAGTCTAAGAATGGGGGACCAGGAGTACCTAGAGACAAGAGAGAGAAAGGAAGGGTTTCCTGAGAGAGAGAGAGGGAAAGAGAGGGCCTTTAAGAACATCAAATGCTGCCTCCATTACACTTTTGCCTCTAGTCTGCACACATGGAACCTGCTCAGACTGCAGCGTGCGATTATGTCTGTATTTTGTTTTCCAAACAGTTACCTATTGGATGGCGCCTTTGACAAAGTCAGTACAAACTTGCTTCTTTGACTGCCTCCCTGCACTCATGCCCTCCCCGGCCCCACAGGGCTGGAGGAGCTTAGCAATCACCTGCAGACAGCTGGCCCGGGTGACAAGCACATCCGGAGTACCCACAGGTGCAGAGCCCCACCAGGGTGCCAGACGCGGGCTTACCTGGCACTCTCGAAGGTGGCTGACATTGTCTTTTCTACAGCCCCAAAGCCGACTCCAACAGCAAGACCCTCTGAAACAGACACAGAAAAGCAGTTGGGGTGAGGAGCAATTCCCCAATTAGGAACATCGCCATCACCATCTTGTGCCTAAAATAGCTTTAGGCTGCTAAAATCAGAAAGTCAATTCAACCATAAACCAAAATTCAAGGCCCAAAATACAGCCTGGGAAAGGAATCTGTTGCTGCATTGTCTTGTGTGACCTGCACGTTAAGAATGATTTTTTAAATGTTTTTAAAACACTGTTAAAAAAAACACCAAAGAAAGAATAATATTTTGTGATATGGGAAAATGATCTGACATTCAGATTTTAGTTTCTGTAAATAAAGATTTATTGGCACACAGCCATGCTCGTTAGTGGATGGATTGTTTACAGCCGATGTCATCCTGCATCCGCCAAACTGAGTAGTTGTGGCAGAGACTATATGTCCTGAAAACCTAAAATATTTACTATCTGTTCCTTCACGGTGAATTTGATGACTCTCAACCTAAACACACAGAGCTTTGCTCATTATCTCATAATAAAAAGTCCAAGTCTGACCTGGCAACCCTACTATGTCACTGAAGACACAGGCTGCTTCTGGTTTTTCGCTCCACCATCCTCACCAATTGGGTTCTCTTAATTGCAAAGTGATAGTAGCTCTCTAAGCACCTCACCTAGGTCCTAGCAAGAGAAGAGTGGAAAGGCAGAAGCTTTTCTTTATGGAGCCCCTGTTTCCTAACTTGGAAAGGGAAGCCCTTACTGGAAGACTTCCCCCCCATGCAGGGCTAGTGCCCACCATGGATGACACCAGCCCTGGGCTCAGAATACTCAGCCTTCCTGGCAGATCTGATCCAGGCTTGACCCCTCCCTGGCACAGGGGAAGGCCCCTCCGTGATCACCCTTCCCGACCAAGGCTTCTTCTCAAAGAGCTGGAAGGGTGGCAGGATCGCCATCTTCATTGAAGAACACCACCGCTGTCCAAGGTACCATCCTCAGGCGGGGGAGACTTAGGATCCACCCAGAGATGGCGCTGCAGCAGCATAGCTTGAAGCTCGAAGATGAACAAGAGAATCTTGTCCTGTCTGGCAGTACTCAGGGACTTGCCAGGTTTGCCAGAACCATGCCTGTGGTCAGGTGTGGAAGGGGGATCTTGCTCTGAGAGTGTTTGGTGGGGGCTGTAGGCTACAGCAGAAAATAAAACCGGCCCGGTGCCCAGGGACAAAAGGAGCAGAAGCACAGCCTCATGGTGCTTCCAGACATCCAAGGGGGCATTCATGGCTCTCTCCAACCCAACAACAACCAGGCCTTGTCAGAATCAGCACCAAGGGTTTTGGTGCCAGAGTGGAACTTTTTGATGAAGGGAGGAGATGGTGAAATCTGCTGGGTGAGTGGGACTTGTCTTTTTCAAGATGCATGGTCTCTGGCTCATCTCTTTCTTTGCATCCTGTTCAGTTCAAGTGCCCCAAGGACACAGACTGTCCGGCTGAGTCCTGGAGGTGCATGGAAATGAAAAGCTTGCTTAAACTTGTCCTGTGCTAAGGCGAAGGGGCTCGCCTGCTACCCAGTCTGGTTCACAAGAGGCCACCATGGGGTTGGAGGCCAAAGACCCTGCACAGCCATAAAAGGTTCCCTTGTGCTTGATCTCCTGTGGGGCCTTGTGGGGTACTTGTGGTCAGCAAAAGCTGATGGGTGAGAATTTGGGATTCTGATTCCCCACCGAATATCTTCCCATATTCCTTTTAATAACCAACCTCAGAATATAGAGTTCTAAGACTTTATAGAACGAAAGGCGATCCCGAGACCAGCTGGTGGGACTCTTGGGCCATCCCCAGCTTCAGAAGCCATATGCTTGGGGGAGAGAGTTCTTTCTGACACCACAGGACCATATTGGGGTGCCTGAGAGCATGGTGCGCAGGCCAGCAGACCACACAAAGGTCCCCAAACACTCCCTCCAAAAAGCTCAAGGGAAAGGGGGACCAGCAAGTCCACACTGCCAGAGCAATCAGACTTTTCAAAATAGAGGTTTTAAAATTTTGTTCCTTTTCATTTATCTTTAAGGTACCTGACATCAGATCTTAATAAAGGCCATCCATCTGCGGAGTCTTTACTGGGCAAATCTTTCTCCCAGGTAGACTCTGGGTTCCAAGTTAGACCTTGTTTCGAGATGCTCATCTCTCCAGAGTTCTTCCCCTTGAGAAGTAAGTGTTGGTGGTGGCCTTCTGTATGCCAGGCCCTGGGCGACTTGCTTTATACAGGAACTGCAGGTGGGAACTGTCCCTCCAGGCACTGGCACAGAGATGAAAGGTGATGGGCAGCTGGCCTGAGGGCACTGGTGGCTCTGGATTCTGAGGTCCAGGATCTGTGTTCTCCATAGTTTCTGCCCTTTCCCTGTTCTTCCAGAAATTCCCTCCAAGGCTGGACAGTACGGTGAGGGGAGGGCATAATTCCAGGGAGAGGTTTGGATACATGCTCCATTTTCTAAGATTTGTTGACTTATCTGACAGGCTTCTAAAGCAGTAGACAAGAGTGAGGTCTGGGGATCCTTTGGGAATGTGCCTGGTGTTAATAACAGCTGAATTGCAGGACAAGCTGAGGTAAGGATGTTAGAGGGTTTCAGGCTTCAGGCAACTTTTCCACCAGGAGGAGGTGGCTTCTTTTTAAAAATTTAATTTAATTTAATTTTAGTTTAGTTTATTATTTTGTGTGTGTGTGTGTGTGTGTGTGTGTGTGATCCTGAGAATTGAACCCAGGGCCTTTGCAATGCACAACATCCCTAGCTCTTTTTCTATGTTTTTGTTTTTATTTTTTGTTTTTGGTACCGGGGATCAAACTCAGGACCTTCCGTTCGCCAGGCAGGTGCAGCACCACCGAGCTACATCCTCGGCCCTCTGTGTTTTTACTTTGAGAAAGGGTTTTGCTAAGTCACTAAGCTGCTCAGGCTGGGCTCCGACTTGTGACCCTCCTGCCTCAGCCTCCCAGAGGGCTGGCATTACAGGCTTTTGCCACCACACCTGGTGGGACAGCCTCTTTGTGTGCAAAGCTGCCCACCTCCAAGGTCACAAGAACACAAGGACAGGAGATGTCTGAGCCGCCATCCCCTGGCTTTCAACCTTCAATGGTCCGGGGATGTTTACAAACCTGCTGTTGTCAGCCTAGTTTTGCACAAACACAGGGGAGAGCACACTGGACAATGAGTCTCCAGCAAAGAGTTTCCCCAGGGACCCCTGGACCATCCCAAGAGATGTCAAAAGCTGGGGAAGGACTTGGGGCTTTTCCTGACACCAGACCTACAGATCTCTCCCTTTGAAGAAAAAAATGTGCTCTTTTAAACGATAAACAACAGCTGGCTGGCTCTTTTGTTAAAGTTTTCCTCTAATGAGTCATTTTAATGTAAATGATAGTGCAGCCCACAGCAATAGGACCTATGTTAATTAGCTAAATAAACCCTGTGAGTTGTTCAGCATGCAGCCTGAGCACTCTGACAAACCCAGGACCAAGCTTGGGGTGGGAAAAGGGACCTGCTCAGACTGATCCAGCTGTGGGGTGGCAGAAACCGGGCTTGGACCTCAGTCTCTTTGCTGCCCCCTCCTCCCAAGCACCCTTTGATGACAAGGTTGCTGACCTGAGCTTGTGGCTTTTCCTTGGGAGTGTCAGGGCCCCGTGCGTAGCAAGCGCTAGCATCTGAATTCCTCTGCCCTGCAGAGGTGGGGCAAAGCCAGTGTCTCCTCCCTCCAGCCTCCTGTACCTAAGCCAGGCCAGCGACAGGGGACCAGCCTATTGGTGTGCAGAGGGACAGGTCCTTCCTGACTGTAGTCCTGCAGCCTGGGGGAGGGACCCCACTACCCACTGCCTCAATAGCCCTGGCTGACCTTGGAAACGGACCCACACTGAGCCAGAGGGAGAGGAAGAAGAGGTAGCAGGGGAAGAGAAGGTGCTCCATACCATGCCAGAAAGCAGCAGTGATACGTGGGAGCTAAACAAATGAGAGGCTAAGATAAATTACACACATGGAAGAACATAAATTAGAGTATTGAGGCAGACACTGAGATCAACAGATGGTGGAAGGGACCCACCCGCTGGAAGAGGAACCGAGTTAAAATGCCGGCTGGAGCTTGTTCCCCCTGGTGTTCCACCGTGAGTACAAATTAGGGAGGTAATTAAGACAGGAAACCAATTGACAGGCACACTGTCAGTAAGCTCTTGCCCCTTTTCACAGCTACTGCCATTAGCTCAGGTGCAAAGAGAGGGAAAAGAAACTGCCGGCCCCAGGTTGGCAAGTCCGGCTGGTGCTGGGGACCTGGAGGACACACTGAATGCTAAGCACTGACACAGATGCAGCCCTTCCCACATTGTCCTGAGGCTGGAAAGGGAGGGGTTGCCTGCCTCCCCTGTCTCCCAGTCCTTCCTGCATCTCCATCTCGCCTCGGGCTCCATCAGGGACAAAAACAAGGAGCAGGAGAACATTTTGTTGAGACAGATCTGGGTCTGTTATTTCAGAGTCTTGCAAAGATGAAGGGAGGATGACAGGATGACATTGCTTTGCTTCCAGGGTGGCTGCAGAAAGTGAAACACACCTGACATGAACAAAGCAGAACTTCTCACGACTGCCACTTGGTTGCAGGAGATCCTGGTCACTGTGGGGCGATGAGCAGCAGCCTCGGCCTTTACCACTACATGACAGCTATCCCAGTTTCAACCATTAAAGGTGTCTCCAGAAACTGTCAAGTGTTTGCTGGGGGTGTACAGGGGAGGCCAGAACTCACTGGGGTTCAGAACCGCCGGCCTAGAACAAGGTGACATTCCACCCTTGTAATCTCTTTCTCACAATAAGCAACACTTGTGACAAAAATTTAAAGTATTCTAGAACAGTCAGGGTTCAAATGGGTGGGAAGAAAGTAAAGGATCGCAAATCAGTGTTTTCTCTCTTTTTTTTTTTTGCTTAAATTCTTTTATTGGTACATTTTAGGTATTCAATACGTTTACATTTATCACTGGGTGCTTGTACCTGTACATGATGTATCTTGGTTCTTATTTTTTTCCCCATTCCCTGTGCTCCCTTCACCCCTCCACCCCTCCCTATTTATAAAGACTTTGTTTCCATTTTTTCCTTTCCCTTCTTTCCTTTCCCCTTCCGCCCCTCTTCCCCTACCCCTTTGGACCTTTTCTTCCTATTTCAAAGTATCAATTATTCATTTTAATCCTTATTTACACTTTCAGTTTCTAATACTAGAGAAACTATTCGGTATTTACACGTGTATCCTATTTATTTCATTTAAGAGTATCGCCTCAATATGCATCCATTTAGCTATAAATGTCTCTAGTTTCTCATTCTTTATGGCTAAGTAGTACTCCATTTTATAAAAAAAAAAACCCCACATTTTCTTTATCCAGTTTCCAGTTGATGGTCACTTGGGCTGTTTCCAAGCTTTAGCTATTACAAACTGTGCTGCTATAAACATGGGTGTACATATATTGCTGTGGTATGATTCTTTTAATTCTTTTGGGAAGATACCCAGCAGGGGAATAGCTGGGTCAAATGGGACCTCTAGCCCTAGTTCTTTGAGGTATCTCCATACTGATTTCCACAGTGGTTGCACCAGTCTGCACTCCCACCAGCAATGGAGAAGGGTTCCTTTCTCCCCACACCCCCGCCAGCATTTGTTATTGGTCGATTTTTTGATAACAGCCATTCTTTCTGGGGTGAGGTGGAATCTCAGTGTTGTTTTCATCTGCATCTCTCAAATGACCAGTGATGTTGAACATTTTTTCATATGCTTATTTGCTGCTTTTACTTCTTTGTCTGATAAATGTCTGTTCATTTCAGATGCCCATTTTTGAATTGAGTCTGAAATTTGGGAGGTCTGATTTTTTTCAGTTCTTTATATATTCTAGATATTAGTCCTTTGTCTGAAGTATAGTTACTAAAAATTTTTTCCCACATTGTAGGTTGTCTCTTAGCTCTGTTGCTGGTTTCCCTTGCAGTGTAGAAGCTTTTTAATAAGATGAGATCCCAGTTGTTGATTCTTTGTGCTAGTTCCCATGCTACTGAGGTTTTGTTCATAAAGTCTTTTCCTATGCCAATGTCTTCAAGAGTTCTGCCTAACTTCTTTTCCAGCAATTTTACTGTTTCTGTCTTAATATTTAGATCTTTAATCCACTTGGATCTTAGTTTAGTGCATGGTGATAGGTATGGGTCTAGTTTTAATCTTTAGCAGGTTGAAATCCAGTTTTTCCAACATCATTTATTAAATAGGCTATCTTTCCTCCATTGAGGTTGGTTGGCTCCTTTGTCAAACACGAGGTGGCTGAGTATGTCTGGAGTTGCTTCTGCATCTTCTAATCTATTCCACTAATCTGCAGGTCTGTTCTTTTGCCAGTACCATGCGGTTTTATCACAGTAGTTTTGTAGTATAGTTTCAAGTTGGGGATTGTGATACCCCCTGCCATGTCTCTGTTGCCTAGAATTACTTTTGCTATTCTAAGTCTCTTCTGGTTCCAAATGAATCTTTGCATTGTTTTCTCTAGTTCTGTGAAATATATCATTGGAATTTCAATAGTGTTTTCTCTTTTGATAGAGGGATAGTCAACTTGTAGTAAGGGCATGGGGTGAAATTTGCAGGCCTTTCTCACCAGTCTCCCAGACATCAACATCTATGTGGTTTCAGCTTTGGGTAATGTCTTAGTCACTTTGGGCTGCTGTAATGAAACATTGTAGACTGGGGAGCTTTACAAATAACAGGAATTTATTTCTCACAGTCCTGGAGATCACATGTGAAGTCCCAGATCAAAACCCTGGTAGATCTGGTTACTGATGAGGGACATTTCCTGATTTACAGGTGATGCCTCCCCCTGCTCCTTGCTGTGTCCTTGCTTGGTGGAAAGGATGACAGGATTTCCCTTGAGCCTCTTTAGTAAGGGCACTAATCTCACTCATGAAGGATCCATTCTGAAGACCTAATCACTTCCCCAAAGCCTCACCTCCAAACACCATCGCACTGGAGAGTAAGGTTTCAGCATACGAATTTTGGAGGCACATGAACATCCAGCAGCATCTAGTGTTCACAGGTGTTGGTCATGGATGGATGGAAAAGGATAGAGAGGCACCCTCATCTTGGTTCAGCTGTATGCCCTGCTGGGGCAGAAACAGCTCCCTCAGAGCTGCTGTAGGAAGAGCCTTCTCTTCCCTCTGGTTATGATTTCTGGGGTGTGGGCCCAGTGGTCAGATAACCTCAGCCTGAGTCGGGGGCTTCTGAAGTAGAACATGGCTGTCCCAGAGTGGTCAGACCAGGTGTTAGGGTTTGAATTTGAAATGTCCCCCAAAATTCATGTGCTCAAGGGTTAGTTGCCAGCTGATGGGCTTTTTTTGGGAAGTGATTGGATTATGAGGACTCTAACTTCATCAAGTGCATTGATAGCATTACGGGAGGTGAGGGAAACAGGAAGTGGGGCCTCACTGAAGGGAGCGGATCATGGAGGACCCAACTTTGGGGGCTGTACCTGGTCCCCAGTCCCTTCCTCTCTGGCTCTTCCCTCTTTCTGATTCCTGGCTGCCATGAAGTGAGCAGCTTTCCTGCAGTACCCCCTTCTGCTGCGATGTTTCTGCCTTGAGCCAGCTGACCATGGACTGAGACCTCTGAAACCATGAGCTGAAATAAACCTCTCCTCCTTTAAATTGTTATTCTCAGGTATTTTGTAACAGTGATGAAAAGGTGACATACCGAGGCTGAAGACTGTGGGGTTGCCATTTCCTTTGATTGCCATAGGTCTCACTGTAGCTCATGAATGGACTCCCTCAGTGGTTTTCCCACAGGGATTTCCTACTGGGCTCACAGCTAATGAAAACTTCAGTTTCTCTCTACGTGCTGCTGGAAGGTCACAGTCCTCCACCCTGTGCCTGTGCTGTTAACTTTCTGTTTCTTATGTGGGTGCCTTACATCCCCTTGTAATGTGCCATTCATTCCTCAGCTGGTCCCCCAGTTTAGGCGCTCATGTTATCAGTTCTAAAAGTTTTGGCCAGAAGCAGTCCAGCAAATGTCAACACAAAGGCCATGCAGGAAGTGAGGGGAGATGCTATGACTTAAAAAATATTAAAATTAAGACAGCAGCTAACATCCTGTGGAGGTTTAATAAATATACCCCCCCGCAACAGCAATGCCAGCACCAACCACAGCAAACCCCAAGAGGGGAGAGATGACGCGAAAGAGAACAGCTTAGTCACTTCCAACTCCTCTAAGGAGGGAGTAAGAGAAAAAAATGACTTAAATTTTAGCCAGAGGGATTTAAGCCAAGGAAAAAGAATTACCTTGAGGGAAGGTTTTGAAACATGATTAAATCATTGAAGGAAGGTCAAGGGTACCCTTCCATGCATGGGGAGGGGTCTTTGAAGGAGGTGAGCTACTCCCCCATCTGGATGATTGTGACCTGGTAGGAGAGTAGTAGGTCGACAAAAATGGAAGGGGTCACTTCATAATGTCCCTTTTATCCAGCTGATGCTTCAGCATTAACTATGGACCCAGTGCTAGTGGCGAGTCCCAATGACCACTTGTATATTCCTGGGTGCTAACAAGTCTCTTATTAAAAAAAAATAACCATATTCCGACTGTCTGTTGCAGGTAGGGACTGCAGAGGTCACAGGCCTGGAGGAGGCCCACTTCCAGCAGCATCAGGAGGCTGTGATGCCCTACTCTGTCCCTAGATGTGTGGGAACTGTCACTAAGCTTGTGAGTGAGGCAGCCTGCTAAGCAAGAAGCAATGTCACACAGGCTACAGTAGGGGCTTCCTGGCTTGTGTGAGGTTATCAGGAGGCCAAGGGAACACAGACCAAGATAGGGTTGTGGTTTTCCTGCTCATTCTGCTCCCCACAGTTTGGCTGAATCTTCTGGGGAGACTGTCTGGCAGAGGATGTGCTGATAGCCCTGCCTGCCCAGACTTCTGCCCCAGCTGTTTAGCAGGAAGTAAATCCATGAAGGCAGGAGCTCTGCTCATATTATACATGTACTGAACAAAATGTGGGTAGAACCAGCTAGGGATTGCTCGGGAATCCCTAGAACGGCCAGAGCCTGGTAAAGGCCAGGTAAAAGCATGGAAGCATTTTAGAGTATTTTCTCAAGTAAGTTGTTCTATTCAGTTTTCTACCATGGATTACTAATCCTGTTATTCATATTAGACAAAGTTAAGTGTTGGGAGAGATGAAAAGGAAAATTGAATTCCAGAAAAATCGAATTTACCTCAAATTCTTATCAATAAAATCACATCTTAAGGTTCATTAAGAGATGTTGCTCATTGAAAATACTCTTACATGAATCTTCCACAGCTGCCCATACCTGGATTTTCCCTGGACCTACAGGATTCATTCTGCTGGCTCAGGGACAGAGCAGGTAGGGCAGAGATGGGGGAAACATGTCTGTTCCTGACCCTCTGTCTGCCCTGTGCAGCCTAGGCCATTGCTCATTTGAAGGGTAAATGCTTGATCAGAAGCAGGAGGAAAGTCAAGGGAGTTTGTTTTTGTTTGTTTGTATCTGACAGGGTCTTACTAGGTAATTCAAGGGCCTGATCTCACTATGTAGCCCAGGCTGGTCTTGAGCTGGAGGTAATCCTCCTGCCTCAGCATCCAGAATGCTGGGATTACAGCTGTGTCCCTCCTTGCCTGGCCTAGTCAAGGGAGAGGACTTGCTGGTGGAAGGCGAACCGTGGTGGAAAGTCACAGTGAAAGTCCATTTTGCCCAGCAGCAGATCCCTGTGGACTCTCAGTGCCTCCTTTGGGGGTGCCTCCAGGTGCTCCCCACCAGTCTGCTCTATCTAGTAACTCAGTGGTAGAGAAGCTTGCGACCAAGAGCGCCATGAAGCTCACTGACTTCCAAATAAGAGCCAGACTGATCACCTGGCTATGGTGCTTCCACTCCCACATCTGAGCCACTGAGTTGCTGAGCTCTGACAAATTCACAGTGTGTTAGTAGGCAGAGCTATGTTCTGGGGAAACTTTTAAGTTAGCAACACCTTGCTTTGAGGAGTGTAGGAGGCACTGACAACCTAGGAAGCTATGTAGATGGGAGGAGAGAGGATGCTAGGAGACATCTGGCAGTGAACAATGTGGCCAGAATAGAATTATTTCTTCTAGGACAAGCACATCCTGTGATAAATGGGCCTCAGGCATATGAGGCAGGCAGGCCTTCTGGTTTCCCTAGAAGATGGTGCTGCAGATGAGGGTTTTGCCAAGTGCCACCCCACTCTAGTTAGTGGGAGGATCCCCTAGCTGCACACCTGCACACTGAAGGCAGGAGGTCACCAGCCACTGGACCTAGGAACCTCTCTGCCTGACCCTGGACCAAACGGCAGTCCAGGAGGCAGAGGGAGAGCCTGGCCAAAAGCCACTTCCATGACTCCATGCCCACTCCGAGAGTCATAAACCATGGGTGAAGTCGCAGCAGGAGTGCAGCCAGATATGTCTTTATAACCAGAAATGGCTACACCTTGTCCATGTATGTGCAGGCACAGACTCTGGGAGTCAAGCTTCTCCTCTGACCCACAGAAAGGTTAACTTGGGGACCTCTGCAGAAAGACTGGGGATTCCTGGGGCAAGGCACAAGTCAGACTGGCTGCTCCCCAATAGCCTGCTGGTGACATCCCTGCTTGCACTCATTGGGAAACAAGTCACTCTGGAAATAATCCAGCCCTTGGGAATGGACTGGCTCTTCCTCCTGTGATAATCACAGAAGTGCTGCAGCCCACAGTGCAGGTCTGCTATATCACAGGGGAAGACAGCTGAGGGCCAGGTGCCCTGCAGCTACATAAGCAACATCCATCAGTGGTACACAGCCTCACCCTGACCCCCATGCTCCACTACCTCTTGGTTATACTTGAATATGGCACAGCTTCCTCTGTGTGTGTGTGGGGGGGGGGTGTGTGTGCTTGTTTTTATAACCTGTGTGGTCTTGAGGGCCCAAACAAAATGGAAAGGATTTTTCTAAACCTCCTTGGAGGACGGTTGAATAAAATTAGACCCTGGCAGTTCCTTCAGGATGATGAATAACCCGAGACGCAGGTCCATTTGTCACTCCCTGAATTTGACTCCCACCAAAGCACTTTTAAAAACTTGGCAAGGAAAAGACTCTGAAGCCTTAGATCAGTGTCCTCCACCAAGCCAGGTGGTGCCCACGATGTGCATGTTGGGTGGGGCATCTTTTCCTTAAGAGCACCCGCATCTCACTGGAAGGTTACCAGAGGAGGAAAGGCATGGCCTGTCTTCCACATCTCAGCTCAGCAAGTGCCAGATGGCAGCAGGTGGCAGCCTGCTGCTCTTCACGGTGGGCCCGTGTGGTCATGGCACTGGTCATGGCAACATCAAGTCCGAGAAACCTGCATAGTGGCCTTTACTCAGGGTTTGGAAAGGGAACTGATGGCCAAAAAAGAATGGAAATGGTTCCTGGGATGGAGATGGCTCTCGGAACAGAGCTGGTTCCTAGGAGGCTGGGTTGGAAGTGACAAGACAGTGAATGGGATGCCCTGTGGGAGCTCCGGACACACAGCTGTACTGGGAAAGAGAGACGCGCATTTAGGGAGCCATCCGCTTCCTGGCTAATGCTCGTGTGCTGTTCGGGGCTTTCTGTGCAGATGATTTAACTGCAAAAAAGACCAGGGATTTCTGGCATGGCAACCCCAAGACACAGGCACCTCGGTTAGACCCAGCAGTATTTTCTCCTGCTCGCCCAGGCTGCTTTCTGGGGCCTCTATGTTCACACCCTTGTTAGTGCTCTCATGTCCTATTATTTCCATAGATTGGAACCTTGTTCTTCGATTTTACTTCTTCCTTTAGGCATATAAAAATGCTTCACTTTAAATTTTCATTTTGAAACTAAAACATGGTTAGTGTAAATTAAGCAACGTACAACTTTTTAACCAAAGGATATACCTACACTTGGGGAAAAATTCAAAACACTCAAAAAAACCACTAAAGTAATAAAATTCCCTACCTCCATGCAGGTAAAGTTTTTTTTTTTTTAAATCTTATTAGTCAGCTTCTGACTTTCAATTCTCTGATGGAGACCACTAAAACGTTGCAGAGCACACTATACCTTTCTTTTTGATTTATCACAGTCTTGGTTTAGATAGTCGGTGGATAACACCTTGCTCTGTGGTGTCTTCCTCCTAAATGTCGGGGTGTGCGGGGCACCTCCCCACCTCTACTCTTCTTCCCACCTTCACTCTGTTGAAGTTGCAGTGTTTGATGCTGTTCTGTGGATACACTGTACCTACTCTTTATTCTCAAACCAATCCAGAAAATGAAAACCCAATTTAAGAGTGAATTTAAAACATTAGGGTAATAACATGGTATAATCAGCTTGGCATACAGCCCAACTAGTCTATTTGTGAGTATAGATGCCAGAGAATTGAAAACAAGGTTTCTAAGGAGATTTGTAGGCTGTCATGTTTATGGCAGCACTATTCACAGTTGCTTTGGGATATTCAGCCTGGGTCATGGGATGATTCTTTGTCCCTGAGGTCATCAAACTTGCCTTACATCACCATTAGTGACAGGCGTACCAGCCACAGGGCTGTAGACCATTTCATAGTTCTATTCTCCATGTAGAACTTCATCTCCATCCCTTCTGCCTTTTTTCCTCTTATCACTGCCTTCTCACCTTCGGGTCTCAGCTTAGAAGTCCTCTCCAAGAAGCCCTCACTGGCTCTCCAGGATGGGCCAGGTTTTCTGTTAGATGCTCTCTCTGCTGTACTTATGCTGTACGCATCAAACATGGTATCCTCCACACCAAGGACAGACCCAAGGACACAGATGGTACTCAATAAATATTCACTGAATTGCTGGACTTAATAACTGATCAAATCAATCAAACTATCAAAGAGAGTGATTATAAAATTGGAAAGTTCCAGTTTTGGTTGAGTTCTACTGTATTTGAATATTATTGTAGGGTTTTTTTCCCCTTGCATTGTTCTTCTTCTTTGAATGGTTTTAATTTTTTGTATGTGTGTGTGTTTGATAATAAAGTTATTTTTTAAAAATTGGAAAGTTCCAAGAAACATGATCAAGGCATTCAATAAAGGTACAATAACAGTGAGCTAACACTTGGCTTCTTCAAAGTAATTGCAACCTCCAGCCCTGTATAGCGAACACTCTCCCCTCTTCTTATTCACAGAATTCTCATTTTGATCAGTTCTCTCATCTTCCTGTGGCTAGAGAGAGCCCATGTCATCATTCTGGCCAATGACAGTGCAGTTGAGGGTTTCCTAGAAAGCCATTGCTTCACAAATCTGGGCTCCAATACATTCTGAAGGGAGATGAAGTAGGAGAGGTTTTTCTTTTTCTTAGCTAGAACAAGAGTGTGACACTGGGAAGGACAGTAAGTAATTTGTGACCAAGGACAATCAACCATGAGCCCTCCGGAGAAAAATGGTGGCCAAGAAGAACAGGAAGGCCTTCACTGGGTCACCTGAACAGCCCAGGTCTGACACCTGCCTGGGATTCACATTGTGTGAGACACATGAATGCCCACCTGTATAAGCCTGCTGACCACACTTGTTGTCACTAGAAGTCAGAGCATTCCTGACTTATACACACCAACTGACACATTTCACACAGTGCCAAAATAACTTATGGATGACATCAACAATAAAATCAACAATTTTTGAGGAATTACAGAATATAATGTAGACTGCAGAAAATGGCTGAGTTTTCTGGACAGAGAAAAGACTATAGACTGTACTAACTAAACAAATTGCTAGTAAACCACCACACTTTTTAAAAAATCAAGAATAGTTATTAAAATCCCAAAGACAAGCAAATAAACAGAAGTGGTAAGAGAAACCAGTATGGATTCATTAATAATAACATTTCAAACTAAAAGACAAAGGTCTTTTGATTGAATTTCAACTGGGAAAACAGGAGAATGCAAAAGATAAAAAATACCATTCATGTGGATTTCCTTCAGGCTTTTGATTTTCATGACACTATACAAACAGGATTTTTAAAAAGTGTAACATCAGGGTACAGTTAATTGAATTCCTAACTGGCTGGCTGACCATACTCAGCAGGTGTAAATTAATGAATTTATGTAATCCTGAGGCAAGATAGGTAGATCTAAGCCATATGACTTGGTGGATGCTCTTGTCCACTCAGTGTCTACATCAACAACTCCATGGGGCATAAAAGGAAAAATTAGGAAACAGCAAAGAGCTGAGACACAAAGGAATAGGCTTGATAACAACAAGATCTAGACATCTCCAGCATGGAAAATGGGCTACAACATCTACCTCAGCTCTAGCGTTTATAAAAAGTGAATGTAACATTCTGACTTTAAGCCTAAAGGACCAGTTGAGGGAAGACAGGTGGGCAGCCCTGGGCTTCACACAGGAAGTACTCCCTCTTGGTTACCTGTGGATGCTATCACCAGGCTAAACTCTGCTTGTGTGAAGTCTGGCTTATGTAGAATCCACTTGAAAACAACTAAACAGAGAAACTCAGACAGCATTTCCTAAAGTGAATTCTGGTTGGCTCCAATTCTGCTGCATGTTAAGCATTTCACGAAAGTATTGCTTTAAATGTATTTGTCAGTCAATACATACATGCATATATATATATATTTTTATATATATATATATACATATCTGTATATTTTATGTGCACATATCTGTGCAGTCTTTATGCATATGTAGATATATTTAAATGTGATATCAATATATATGCACCCACATGTCTATATGTGGATGTGTACATAAACAGAGGTCTGCAATTGGCATCTTGTGAATTTGCCAGAGAAGGATGAAGGATGCCAATATCCAAATGTCCTTAGTCGTGGAATCACATTTGATCTCTTTCTTGATGGGTCTCATGATGTATGAGTTTTGTGGAGCACATAAAAGCCTATGCTGGTTAGAAAAGATATCATGGAAAATCATCTGAATTCTGCAAAGAGCCCCTCTGATCTGTCTAAGGCAGTTGCTCCTTCCTATTTAGGGCACTGGCTGTGGACTTACAGACACAGACACAACTTCAGCTTTCTGTGGGACACAGAGCAACACGAAGAGAGCTGAGCTGAGCTGATCTCCAGTCCTGGTCACCTACACATCTGTCCTAGCAACCACCCTCATAGTGCTAAGAGAGACAGTGTGGCTCATTCAGGCTAAACCTCCCCTGCCATGGGGAAATCATTTAAAGGACACCCCGGAATGTCAGTGGGGTTGACGTGACCAACACAGGATGCCTCTCTCCACTTTTGCTGAGAATAGATATTCATGATCAAGGGAGCCAGCTACACAGCGCCTGCCCCTACTGGCATCCCAGAAGCAGCTCTACAGGCAGCTTGAATCACAGTGCTCCACGAGAAGGCTGTGTGTTCACACCACCTACCATGTCACTGGGTCACTAATCCACACCCAACCTCCCCACTGGGAAAGTCCCGGAGTGTAATCTCCTGGACAGGCATCTGCCAAATACCTAGTTGCCTGTTTGTTTCTTCTGATAGAATCCCCTGCATGGGCCTTAGTGACCTTGATCACACAGCTGTCCAGTCATAGCTATTGTGTCCCCTGCTGACCAGTACTTTGTCCTGACCTCCTCTATGGAGCAATGCAAATTCTGGAGTGCATGCTCCACTTAAAGTCAACCAAATATACCAAAATGAAATATATTAATCAAACTCTACCCCAGGGCCCCAATTTTCAACCCCTGCTAAAGCATCTCAAAGCAAGAACTCAAAGGGAATACGAAACGGCAGGGGGCATTGATCTATCTTTGGAGCATTTGCTATTTTTCACATTTTCAAATATAATCCTTCCACTCACCATGGAGCAGAGATATGATCAATGCCTGCATTTCAAAAATAAGCAAGTTAGACCCCAGAAAGATTAAGTAACTTGCTCCAGGTCACACAGTTCAGTATTTTGAACTTATGTCTGTAAAGCCCAAGTTTCTACTTTCTAGTATAACATCAAGTATCAGTTTGGTCCAGGAATCCCCGGGGAAAAGGAATCTCATTTAACTGCAAAACAACACGTAATGCTCAGACCCACAGGCACCACCACAGAGCAGGAGGAAGCATGAGAAAGGCAGATGGGTATTGCTATTTCCATAATGAGGAGGAAATACCAAGAGCCCACTGTTGATCAGGGACCACAGCTCCCTGCTGGGGCTAGTGATGGACAGCTGTAGACACCGCTGTGGGGGAGTCTAGGATGTCTGAGATACAAGTTGGTAAAGGCTGACCCTCCAATAAGATGCAGAAGTCCCTGGATATGCTATTGTCGGGGTCCTCACAGAATAGTGTGTGCTCCCTTGACCTCATTTCCCCAAACCCACTGCAGACCTTTCCACTATGTTCCTACTCAGGCATGACAGTTCTTTGACCACAGATGGAGGACCAGGGTTCCCAGGCAGTTCTGCCATTGTGTTCATTATTGCTTACTGTAACTCTCCAGATTTTCAAGGCTCAAGTAGATTATTCAAGAAGAGGAAATTGACCTTGACCTCAGCTTTGATTCCTAAACTGTGGTTTGCAAATGGCTGCCATGGGGTGGAGGCAGAGAGAACTATACCTGAATCTTTAGGGAAATAATTTTCTAAAGTCTACTTGCCCACAATCTCAAAGCAGGTCAGACTCTCCTGGGACAGGAAGAGCCTCCCAGCATGACTTAGATTCTTAGCCATGAGCCCCCTGTCTTTCTTTACCTCTCTTACAGCACCTCCAAAATGAAAGCCAGTGTTCTAGAAGTCAATGTTTTCCAAACTGAGTTGCATGGAACACCACTAACATTCAAAGGGTTCCATAATAAATATTAGGTTGAGCCACATTGTTGCTATTTAAAGCAACCTTAAAAATTTCTCTGTGTGTGTGTGTGTGTGTGTGTGTTTGCTGGGGACTGTATCCAGGCCCTCGTGCACGCTAAGAATGTACTCTACTGCTGAGTTATACCTCCAGCTCACAACTATTTTTAAAAATTACAAAATAGAAATCTCATATGGCCCAACATAATGACTTCTGGAAATTTTGACTAGCCTTTTCTGAAAGATCCAGAAGCCACATTAACCTTTTAAAGGCTCAAAATTTCCTGCGGTGTAACTTTATTTCCCAAATGTATTTGACAACAGAACACTTTTATTAGATAATACCTGCTGACATGTTGCAGAACCTGTATTTTGTGGGACTCTCTTTGAGGTAAACATTGCTTGAGAGAGTTGAGGTAATAAAGAGCTTTCTGAGCTGTTCACAGACTCATCGTCTCCCATCCCACAAATGCATCTGCATAAGGTAAAGCTCACTCGTCCTGTTGTGTTATTCATTTAGTCAATCCACCAATACTTAATACCTCCTCCGCACCTGACATTTACTTAGATTTGAGGACATCTTGAAACCCAAGTGTTGTGATGAAGGAAACAGGGGACCCTAAGATGAAGCAACCAGTTTGGTGGGAAGGGGACACCAAGGGCTTTGTGTAAGAATTTAGTTTTGATTTGGGGCTTAAAACTTTTTCCAGAACAGAGGCTGATGGTCAGCATCCTGTTCATAGAGGCAAACTCCATGTTTTCTGCTCACAGCCAGTTTCATTCTCAAAGCATATCTCTCAGGAACCTCACAGAGCCCCCTGGCAAAAACGATTATGCCTCTATTTCTTCCATGTCCTCTGCCTATCTCATCATGTTCCATCTACATTAACAAAATTTTACTAGTGTATCAATTTCTTGTGGACCTAGTGACTTGGAGCTATTTTGCCAGATACCTGACATTCATTAGACCAAAGGGGAGCCCTAGGGTCACTAACTAGCTTCTTTCACACAACTCTTCCTGAGTCTTTTTATCTCTCCCTCAATCACATTCCAGTACCTGGCTCAGAAGTTCCACGGGGCTGAATGAAGGCCGTCTTCGTGGCTGGCCTTTTGGGGAGACAGGACACAGCCTGGGGTCTCAGAAACTCTATGACTCACAGAGAGGACAGTGTCCAGGGGGAGCGGTGTGGGGCTTAGTCCCTTTTGGTTTTTAAATTCTGGATCCTCCTACTGCTGAAGCGAAGGGTAGACGCCAAAGCAAAACTCTTCTGTGCCTGCCAAGGTCAGGATATCCACCCTATCTCAACACCAGATGCTGGAGGCCATATCATGGGAGTCTTGTGCTCCAAGCTCTGGAGTTTAGGTCTGATTCTACTACCCCCAGGAAAGTTGTATTACACACCTACAATTTGTAGCCCAGTGATAGGAGAGAAGAAAAAGTAATGGTGGGTGTGGGAAGTTTCAGCACTGTGCTCCCACAGACCAGCCCCAAAGGGCCATCTGTCCAGTGACAGTGGAATCAGTTCAGTGTAGTCAGCCACTCGTATACTGAGAGCTGTAGCTGGGTGGTATGAGGAGCTGGGGCCAACAGGGCAGGGACTTTCACTCGAAGGGAAATCGCTAGCGATATTCCCTGTTGCCACAAACTTTTAAAAGCAGGTCAAACCAAAAGGCAGTTACGTTTTATGCCAGAAATAACACGTTTAGCAGTTTTATCCTTGTGTTTTAAGGCGCCCTGGAGACTGTTTTCCCAACTAACAAAGGACATCTAACTCATAACTGGACCCAAGGCCGGCAGCAAGATCCGGGGAAGTTTCCACTGACCTCAAGAGCCCATTGAGTACTTAGCAATGAGTGTGACTAGGCTCCTGCTGGGATCCACTTAGTGATAATCTATAGTCACAGGCAGAGCGGAGGCAGTATCATCACGCTGCTAGGAGTTCCTGCTGGCAAATGGAGCCACAGGATCTTACAATCTTTGCAGTGTAAACTTAAGAATAAGCACGATGCCCAGTTGCCCCAGATCATCTACCAGGTGAATGTTTCTCCATGAATCACTTAGTGTCTTGGGGCCTCAGTGACTTCAGTGCTGGGCCAGGGAGGTGGGAGAGGTTATTACAGCACTGCGTGATGGTGGTCGTGACTGCCATCCCTTGTTTAGCTGTGGGAAGGGTGGAAAGACGGCTGAAAAGGAACTATAAGCCTCAAGAGCTATGTACTGAGAGGTGGAATTGCTGGGTCAATGGAAACTTGTGAAAAGACAGATCTCAGCATCTTTCTCCTCTGCTTAATAATCTCTCCACTTAGGAGGAAGCTTAACTGTGAACGCAGCCCCAAGCTGCATTTCCAAATATTACTTCTAAACTCCTCTGTGTGGTGTGCCACTCACCACAAGGAAAATGGGTTTATAGATTGGTTAGGCTGGTTGAGAAAACTGTAGGGAGCTGGGCTTAATAGCATATGGCATGTAATCCCAGAACTCAGGGGCCGAGGCAGGAAAATTGCAAGTTCAAAGCCAGAGCTACATGATGAGATCCTGTCTCCAATCAATCAATAAAAGAATGAGGGTGGGGGAAAGAATTATAGGGATATTGGGAACTGGGATCTGCTCTTGATGCTTTGGTATCCCAACAGTAATGGCAGGGTTCCCACCACTGCCACACTGTTAAACAAACCACTGGGGTTTAGTAGGTCAGGATGCTAGTCCAGATATGTATTTACATTTGTAGGCTCACTGAACTACAGTGATCCTCTAGAAGCTTGAGACAGTGGATCAGAAGCCAGAAAACCAAAGGTGAATTCTTAGATTGGGCCACAATCAAGATGCCACTCGTGATGGTGACAGAGATGGCACAGTAAGAAGATTAGATATGTCACTCTACTTTTTCTCTTAAATTTCATTTATTTATTTACTTATTTTTATTTTCCCCAGTCCTTTTTATTTTTCTCATTTGAGACAGTGTCTCATTAAGTTGCCCAGGCTGGGATTGAATTCACAGTCCTCCTGCCTCAGCCTCCTAGAGTGCTAGGATTATGATATTGGCTTCCTTGCCGGGCTGTCATCTTGCCTCTTTGTGTCAAATTCTTCATTTGCCAAAAGGTTGCAGTAAAGTTATTCGGTGTTTTCCAGGATGCCAATTTTCTAGGAAAACAGTCGGTTCTTCTCATTACTACACAGCTGTCTTTCTATCAGAATCCACTGCCTGAACCACTGGGACAGAGTCTTACGATCAATGGATCCATTATAAGCCCTTTCCTTGCTTCTAACCCCATCCCTCTCACAGCCTCCTAAGGATCTTCAGCAAATATACCCAGAGTCCACCAAGTACAGATGATCAGTGGAAACCAAAGAGATGCAGAGATGATCGAGTCTACGGCTTTAGAGATCACAACCTGTCCCAGGTGGAGTCCCACCATCCGCCATAGCCACATACACATCTTTCTGGTCTCCTGCTGGGGGCAGCACTGAGTCTGACAGTCTCAGGTGCTGTCCTTTGGGACCTTCCCCTCCCATCCATCTGCTCCCAGGCAGAGAGGAACGGTACCAGTAGGGCAGTGCAGGTACATTCAGGTAGAAGGTGAGTCTTTGGGTAAAGGACACATTTGGCTCAAGGACCTCCCTTGGGCTGACCAAAACATGGTGGGCACAGTGCTGTGGTCAAGTCAAAGGTAACTGGTTCCTCCCCAGGCTTCATCCCTTCCCTCTCCTGTCTGGGCACCATGACCTGCACCCTCCCTTTTGTCCTCCACAGGCTCTTCGTCCAATGACTCTCTCGAATGTCTAATCCTTCCTCTGCACCTGGTTCTCGAGGGAACAGAGCTGACGAACCATCACTGGGGCCAAAAGAACAACACACCCAGTAACTGGGCAACACTGGCAGTTAGAACCAGCACTAGGGCAGCAAGCAATGCCTTTCATTGCCTTCAGACCTTGTAGTTCACAGTCTGCATCATTCATTCCATCCATGTGTCGAGCTCCTGGGGACAGTGAACTCGGGGAACGGCCTGCTTTCCAGATGCAGACAGGCTGCCGTTCTCACTCGCATTTAACACGTGGGCAAACTTTAGAGGATCGTTATAAATATTTAATTCAGTTAAAACAGATCTCAGTGATGGTAGGAATAATAGGGGACGTCATTTAGCACTAACATGCCAGGTATTGTTCTGTGTGGTGTGTATGTGTGTGTGTGTGTGTGTGTTCTTCATATAAAACACTTCAATAGCTCTATATGGAACCAAGGACACAAATGTGCACTGAGAGCCATGTCCTGTGCTGCAGGAAGAAATGGGGATTTCAGCAACAGCTGGCCTTGCAGCCTGCCCTGCTGGAGAGCACCCCTGAGCTGAGGCGATGGTGTCTGATAGAGACAGGTCTCCAGGTTCACACCAGGTGCCAGCAACGAGAAGTCATGCCAATGGTAATAAACCACATTGGCTCTGATTCCAGGACTGGACTGTAATGTGCATCAGTCATGGTGGAGGCCAACTGTAATATAGGAATGAGAAAAATCAATTTGTGATTTATAGGGAGAGTGATTTTTATCTTTCCGATGTCAAACAGTCAAGGAGATGTAACATCTGACACCATGTTAATTTTTAAAAATGCAATTAAAAAAGTCATCGGAGACAGAGATGGAAGGAAAAAGGGTGGCAAAGCACACATCTTGTCCTCACCCCCATCCTTCCTCCCCAAAGATGAGCGTCTCTCCACCACCCACACTCTCTTCCTGCAGGGAATGAGGCGATCTGCCATCTCCAACTGTCATATCCTGCTTTTCCTCTTATCTCACTGAAACTGGAGCCAGTCACTGCTGACCATGTAGTACACCAAAAAGAAAAAGCCCCTGCCTGGGGCTCTTACAGCAACAGGGGACACAGGGAGGGAGAGCCTGACAGGGCTTCTTCCAGGCCCAGCCATTAGAAGGGCTGTGCGGCACTGGCTTCCAACACCTTGGAAAGGGTGTTATTTTACTCCCCAAGGTCCTCCACCCCAGGAAGGGCAGATTTGGGGGTTCTCACCCTTCATACTAGGTTTGGTCCTCCCTAATTATCCCTGCACATCTGTTCTATAAGCTGCACATCAGAAGAGGCCTCCTGGGACTCTCCAGGCCCCCAGGACCCCCAGAGGTCCACAGTAGCATGCATCCTTATCCTCTAATCCTCTCCATCTACCAGTCATGTGTGTTACCCCTCTTGCCATATCAGTCTATAAACTACTTGGGACCGGGAACCTCCATATGGGTCCTGCCTGCAGTATCCTCTATTTGTCCTTAGCTCTGGAAGCCAACAGTTGTTGCTCAAAGCCCACTGTAGAATAGCTGATCCTTGTTCTTGTGAAGTGAGGAAATGAAGGAGGAAAACTATTCCTCCACTGGGCACAGCACAGTCCACGGAGGCATGGAAAGAGAAGGTAAGTGCAGGTGAGTCACAGACTTCCTATGGTCGGGATCGTGTTGCGCCTGTCAGATCTGCTGCCCACAGCTCCGGGCTTAGTTCACTGCTTGTACATGACAAACAAGTACCGAAGGAATGAATGAAACGAATGAGTTCAGTGAAAAGTAAGAATGATCAAAAGAATAGAGAAGAGGAAGAGGAGGGAAAATGAAATGAGTAGGTATTCTTGGACCCGGAAATGTTGGTTAGAGTGCTGTAGCAACAGACACTTCCCCACAGTGAAATGTCTGTCCCATGGGCCATCTTGTCCTCCTATAGGATATGATGTGTCTGTCTTCTGTAGTGTGGACAAATGCGCAAGCTGTCACCCGGCACCTGGCTGATCATGGCACCAGGCTATAAGCTGGCACCAGGCAGATCATAGCTCTTGGCCACCTCCAGAGCCTCTAACACAGAACCTGAATAGATTGATCTTCACTGACCCATAGACCTGAAAAAAAAGGTTCATACTCAACCATGATGAGGTAAGCACTTCAAGGAGGGAATAGAGGAGTAGATAGCAAAATACTGAGCTCACAAAGCTTCTGAGGTGGTCTGAGCAGTTTGGACCACAGATGGAGGCCTGGGTTAGAAGGCAGTTGAACTTCCTGTGAGCCTGAATGTGTAGTTAAATGGCTAAAGAGCTAAAGATGATATTAACAAAGCCAGAAGAGCTTGTGGGAGCAGTGCTGAAATCAAAGATGTTTGGGCTTCTAACTGCTCCAGTTGCAGAATGGTGCTGCATCACCCCCGATTTCTCTAGATATGGAGCCACCCTTCTGTTGAGACCTAGTCCATGGCAATGCAAGTGAATGATGGTGCACTGGTGTAATAGCTGGAGCCAGAAGCACAGGCTAGACAGGCTAATAATGTCCCTGCCGAGGGGACTCTTGCTGCCTTCAACAGGATGACTACCACCAAAGTCTCCATCTTCTTGTACTGATTGATGCTTGGCTCTTGAGACATTCAGTACTCTGGAGGGCTTGTGGTGGCCTCCCTAGAAGGGCATGGTGATGACTTTGGGTAGTGAAATTGCTAATATCCAAGCAACCAAATAATGACTCTTGGGTTACAGCTCTTCAGGTACAGCTCTTCATATTGCAAGACAATAGCTCCAGAGCAGCATACAATTTTACTGGCCAAGGCTTCACCTTCCTGGAACAACTGAACCCACTAAGTTCCCTGCAAGACTCCTTCCCACCACAAGAAGGTAAACAGACAAGTCAGAAGCCATGCCTTGCAGGGACTCCCCACTCTGTATTAACTGGATATGTCCCTTGACCTTAAGAATTCATCTAGCCAGGCAGTGAGCTACTCAACTGCTGACAAATGGGCCCATTAGTGCACCCAGTGTTTATTTAAAAATAATTAAAAGCTTCTTTGAATAGGAAAGAGTGGGTTCTAATTTGAATATTGCCCATCTATCTGGATCAAGCTGTATACATTTCCCATGCAGGTGAGATTGCTTTATTCTTCTTTCTAAGCAAGTCCTCGTCATCCTGGGGTGACCTGGAGTTCAGAGAATGGCAACTCCTCATTCTCCCATCCCTTCTTTCTCTCTACCCAAAGCCCAGGCATTTAAATTTCTCCCTTCTGTTCTGTTTTACTCTGGCTATACCATTTTCTGCTTTGTGCTTGTCTAACTTTTATGGACTCCTTATTAAGGGAGTAGTGGTGCTTGGCTACCATTTTTAAAAAGAAGGAGGAAGAGGGGAAAGAAAGAAAGAAAAACAGAAGCTCTCGGCACTTGCTTTGCCAACTCTCCATTTTCACAGGGTAGATAATGTTGCAGGCACCCATTTCTCCTGTCACCCAGGTTCCCAGCTCTTTCCTTAGCTCTGCATGTTTTTACCTGCATTTTCAGCTCTGAGACCTCCCATTGTGGCACTCACTGCAAGGAGCACCTTCTCTTTCTCACAGATCTGCAGTCCCATGCCTGGAGCACCTTTGAGCCCCCAGTCTCCAGGCTGCTGAGGGGCCCGCCATGGCCACTGTTCTGGAAATTGCCCCACAGGCTGGTGGCTGCATCTGCATCCTCCATCACTCTCCTCAAAAACACACCCCAGGATTCAGTAACATGCAGTGAGGACAGGGACACTGTATTTGTGACAAGTATGACAGGTGATTTGACTACTTTTGGCCCTTTATACCTATAGGCTCTACATCCATGGATTCAACCAACCATGGATAAAAACACTTGGTAAAAAATTTTTTTCTGAGCACAGAGGAGGCTTCCAGGAAGGCGTGTCACAGCTCCCAGCACAGAGGAGGCGTGCTGAGGAGGAGCTGCATAGGTGCCACCAGCACACCCCATGCCACCCCCCAGGCCCCACCCCCGGCTAAATGAGAAGATACATAACCAAGCCTCAGAAATAGACTTCCAGATCACCTACAGCAACCCCAAAGAGAAATGAGATGGAAAACTCTGATACTCAACCACCTGGACACCCTGAACTAGCAACAAAAGAGGATCTGGGAAAAATGAAACAAGAAATAATTTCTCACATAACAGCAGAGATTGTGTAAGATTGCAATTAGTGACCAGGAAAAGAAAAATTGCTTCAAAATTGTAAGGGACCATGAGAAATCAATCCAGCAGCTCCTAAATGATGGAAAGAAGAATAACATAAGACTGGTTGGAGTCAATGAAGAAACAGGAGAGAGTGCAAATGACATAAAAAAAAAAACTGTTCACAGTGGTAATGGCAGAAAACTTCCAAAGCAGGGAAAAAGAACTTGACATACATATAAGTGAGGCATATAGGACTCCAACTAGCCTTGATCAAAAAAAAAATCTACACAAAGGCATATAATTGTTAAGATTCCAGAAACCCAACAGAAGAACAAAATTCTAAAAGCAGTGAGAGAAAAGAAACAAATCACATACAAAGGAAAGCCCATCAGAATCACAGCAGACTTCTCAATGCAAACCTTCAAGGCAAGAAGAGCTTGGAGTGATGTATTCCAAGCCCTAAAGGAAAACAGCCTCCAACCCAGATTGATGTATGCTGCAAAACTATCTTTCAAAATTGATGGAGAAATAAGATACTTTCATGATAAAGAGCATCATAGGAACTTCATGAATACCAAACCAGCACTCCAAAAAATTTTAGACAAAATCCTAGGAAAAGACAAGGAGGATCACAACCCCAGGAAGCCCAGCAGAATGAATCCACCGGGCACAAAAAGAAATTAAAAGCTAAGGGGGAGAATCTGACAAAAAGAAAAAAGAGTCATGACCATGACAACCCAATACATTTCAGTTATAACCATCAATGTTAATGGTCTCAATTCACCAATCAAAAGAAATAGAATGGCAGAAGATCTGACTTCTAATAGGTTGTTTTGTTAAACAAATTTCTATCTACGTTCATACTTTTTTCTTCTATTATCTTTATCCAGTTTTAGCATTAGCACAATGTTGAGTTCCTAAAATGAGGGGAGAAGTCTTCCTTCTTTTTTCTGCTTTAATTGTTTGATATAATTTATCAGTTAAAATGTATATGAGTCTGCTGTTGTCATACAGGTAGGTTTTCAAGCTAGGAATATATTTTCTTTAATAGGTGCTATTCAAATGTTATATTTCCTCCAGAGTCAGTTTCATTAATTTGTCTTCCAAGGTACTTCTTAGAAGTTGTCAAATTTATTCCAAAAAAGATATTTGTAATATGCTTTCTATATCCTTTTAAATTCTGTAAAATCTGTGGTAATGTCTCCTAGATCTTGATATTGTAATTTTAAAAATGTATAATTGATATTGTGTAACAGGAAGAAAAGGTCTAAAGGAGCAGGGGAAGTGGGAGGGGTAGGGGAAAGGAAAAAAGGGAAAAGAAAAAATATGAGAAAAGAAAAAAAATGGAAACAAGGTCTTTGCAAATAGGGAAGGGTGGAGGGGGTGAAGGGAGGGCAAGGGAAGGGGGGGAAAAAAAAAGAACCAAAATATTCATGTAATGGTACAAGATCCCAATGATGAATGTAACTGTATTTTATACCTAAAATGTACCAATAAACTTAATGGGAAAAAAAAAGAAATAGGCTGGCAGAATGGGTCAGGAAGCAAGATCCAACAATATGCTGCATACAAGAAACACACTTAATTCAAAAGGAAACTCATAGACTGAAAGTTAAAGGATGGAGAACAATACTCCATGCGACGGGAACCCAAAAAAAAGCAGGAGTAGCTATCCTCTTTGCAGATCAAGTGGATTTCAGACCAACACTGATTAAGAGAGACAAAGAAGGACACTGCATCCTTGTAAAGGGAACAATCCAACAGGAAGAGATGACAATCATAAACATCTATGCGCCAAACAATAGTGCACCCAACTATATAAAACAAATACTACTGGACATGAAAAATCATATAAGGACTAATACAGTAGCAGTGGGGGACCTCAATACCTCATTGTCACAAAGAGATCAACTAGACAAATTGTAAGCAAGCAACGAAATACTAGAACTCAATCAAACTCTTGAACAAATAAATTTAACAGATGTTTACAGAGTGTTCCACCCCACAAAATCAGAATACACATTCTTTTCAGCTGCCCACGGTCGTTCTCCAAAATAGACCACATACTCACTCATAGAACATGTTTAAGTAAGTCCAAAGGAATTGAAGTTATCCCCTGTATATTATCCAATATAGTGTGATGAAATTGGAGATCCATAGCAAAAGAAACCACAAAAATTTCATAAACACATGGAAATTGAACAACACATTTCTGAATAACCAATGGGTCACAGAGGAAACTAAAGAAGAAATCAGACAATTCCTTCAATGAAATGACAATGACAATACAACATATCGGAATCTATGGGACACAATGAAAGCAGTCTTACAAGGGAAATTGATAGCAGTGAATACTCATATTAGGAAAACAGAGCAAGCCCAATTAAACAACCTGATCCTGAACCTCAAGCTTCTAGAAAAAGAAGAGCAGGAACAAACCCAAAGCCCATAGAAAGGAGGAAATTATTGCATTGGTTTCTGCAATGGAGAGTAAGAAAACAATATAAAAAATCAGTGAAGCCAAGAGTTGGTTCTTCAAAAGAATCAACAAAATTGACAAACCCTTAGCCAACCTTATCAGAAAAAGGAAAGAAATGGCCCAAATACATGCAATTAGGAATGAAAAGGATGCAACTACAATAGACCCAGTAGAAATCCAGAGGATCATCAATACCTACATCGAGAACCTATATGCCAATAAGATGGAAAACACAGAAGAAATGGGCAGATTCCTAGATATGTATGAATTACCAAAGTTGAACAAAGAAGACCTAAAAATCCTAAACAACCCAATATCAATCAATGAAATTGAAATGTAATTAAGAACTTACCAACTAAGAAAAGCCCAGGTCCTGATGGCTTCACTGCTGAATTCTACAAGACATTTGGAGAGGAACGACTGCCACTACTGTTTAAACGCTTCAACAAAATTGAAAGGGAAGCAGTACTCCCAAATTCATTCCTGGAAGGAAGCATCACCTTGATCCGCAAAGCAGAGAAAGACCCAACTGAAAAAGAGAACTATAGGCTAATCTCACTGATGAACATACATGCAAAAATCCTTACTAAGATACTGGCAAATAGACTGCAGAAGATCATCAAGGAGATCATACACCCTGACCAAGTGGAATTCATCTCAGGGTTGCAGGGATGGTTCAACATACACAAATCAATCAGTGTAATACACTATATCAATAGAGCCAAGGACAAAAACCATATGATCATCTCAATAGATGCAGAAAAAGCATTTGACAAAATCCAACATGCATTTATGATAAAAACCCTATAAAAATTGGAATAGATGGTCTCTACCTCAATCTGATAAAAGCCATCTAAGAAAAACCAATAGCCAATATCATACTAAATTGTCCAAAACTGAAATCCTTCACACTAAAATCAGGAACAAGACAAGGATGTCCACTATCACCACTCCTGCTCAATATAGTTTTGGAAACATTAGCCACGGCAATTAGGCAAGAGAAAGAAATAAAAGGAATAAAAATAGGAAATGAAGAAGTCAAATTGTCATTATTTGAGGATGGCATGATACTCTATACAGAAGACCCCAAGAATGCCATCAAAAGTCTTCTAGACTTAAAAAACAAATTCAGTAGAGTAGCTGGATACAAGTTCAACACACAAAAATCAATAGCTTTCCTCTATACGAACAACAGACTCACTGAGAGAGAAATAGGGCAAACAATTCCTTTCACAATAGCATCCAAAACACTGAAATACCTAACAAAAGAAATCGAAGACCTCTTCTCTGAAAACTATAGCACTTTGAAAAATGAGATTGAAGGGGATATCAGAAAATGGAAAGATATCCTTTGCTCTTGGGTAGGAAGGATCAACATAGTGAAAATGGCCATACTTCCAAAACTGCTATACATTTTCAATGCAATTCCAATTGAAATCCCAGCACCATACTTCACGGACCTTGAGAAAACAATCCAAAAATTCATTTGGAACAAGAAGAAATCCAGAATAGCAAAAACAATTCTAGATAACGGAGACATGGCAGGGGGTATTACAACTCCCAACTTGAAACTATACTACAAAGCTACTTGATAAAAACAGCACAGTACTGGCAACGAAACAGACCTGAGGACCAGTGGAACAGATTAGAAGATGCAGAAACATTGCCAGACACACTCAGCCGCCTCATCTTTGACAAAGGAGCCAAACACCCTCACCGGAGGAAAAATAGCCTCTTTAATAAACAGTGCTGGAGAAATTGGGTTTCAACTTGTCAAAGACAAAAACTAGACCTATATCTCTCACCATGCACTAAACTAAAATTGAAATGGATTAAAGATCTAAATATTAAAACAGAAATGCTGAACCAGCTAGAACAGGTGTTAGGTAGAACTCTTGAAGACATTGGTGTAGGAAAAGATTTTATGAACAAAACTTCAGTTACCCATGAACTAGCACAAACAATCAACAAGTGGGATCTTTTCTTACTAAAAAGCTTCTGCACAGCAAGAGAAACCACCAGCAGTGTGAAGAGACAACCTACAATGTGGGAAAAAATTTTCACCAGCAGTCCCTCAGAAAAAGGTCTACTATTTCAAATATATAAAGAACTTTAAAAAATCAGACCTCCCAAATTTAAAGACCCAAACCAAAAATGGGCATCTGAAATGAACAGACATTTCTCACAAAAAGAAGTAGAAATGGCAAATAAACATATGAAAAAATGTTCAACATCACCGGTCATTTGAGAGATGCAAATGAAAACAACGCTGAGATTCTACCTCACCTCAGAAAGAATGGCTGCTATCAAGAAATCAGTCAACAACAAATGCTGGCTGGCAGGGGTGTGGGGAAAGAGAAATCCTGCTCCACTGCTGGTGGGAGTGCAGACTGGTGCAACCACTGTGGAAATCAGTATGGAGATACCTCAAAGAACTAGGACTGGAAGTCCCATTTGACCCAGCTGTTCCCCTGCTGGGGATTTTCCCCAAAGAATTAAAAGAATCATATCACATATGCGCACCCATGTTCATAGCAGCACAGTTTGTAATAGCTAAAACTTGGGAACAGAGCAAATACCCATTAACTGGAGACTGGATAAGAAAATGTGTTTTTTTATATAAAATGGAGCACTACTCAGTCATAAAAAACAAGAAATTAGAGACATTTATTGCTAAATGGATGCACATTGAGGTGATACTCTTAAGTGAAATAAATAGGACACACATGTGTAAATACCAAATAGTTTCTCTACTCTGAGAAACTGAAAGTGTAAATAAGGACTAAAAGGTATAATAGATAATGTGAAATAGGAAGAAAAGGGGCAAAGGGGAAGGGGAAATGAGAGGGGTAGGGGAAAAGAAAGAATGGAATGGAATTAATATGAGAAAATGAAAAAAGGAAACAAAGTCTTTGTAAATAGGGAGGGATGGAGGGGTTGAAGGGAGGGCAGGGGAAGGGGGAAAAAATAAGAACCAAGAGAGATTATGTAAAGGTGAAAATTTCCAATGATGAATGTCATTATATTGTATACCTAAAATGTACCAATAAAAGGACATACAGTGTAAAAAAATTTTTTCTTCTGTACTGAACATGTAAGGGATTCTTTTTTGTCATTATTTCCTAAACAATACAGTATAACAACTATTTACATAGGATTTGCATTGTATTCGGTAGTATAAGTAATTTAGAGATGACTTCAAATATATAGGAGGATGTACGTAGGTTCTATGTAAATACTATGCAATTTACATAAGGGACTTGATCACGCACAGATTTTAGTACCTGTGAGAGGGACCCCAGAACCAATCCCCTACACATATTGAGGGATGAGTTTACTGCCCATGGGGGTAGGGCACAGCTGGATGAGGTAAATCTAGAGACCTCTGAAGTAGCACACATCCCCAGCCTGGTGGGCAGCTCTGTTCCCTAACTCAGTCCCCCTGGAAACAGAAAATCTTTGCTAAGGTACTGTCTCCTGTAAGATGATTTTTGTGGCAGTATATCAATCACAGTGAATAATTACTTCGGGGTAGCTGCAGGAAGCCTGGCTTTTAGAAACCTGCTCATTTCAAATGGGTGACCCTCAACCCTCAACGCCCAAGCATCAGCCAGCCCTAAGCTCCAGCCTCCACCTCGAGGCCTGTTTACTAGTCTCTTCAAAGAACGAAGCTAACTTTCTTCCAAGTGCAGGGACTGAAAATCTACCACAGAGCCAGGCTGGAAATTAGGAATGAAATTTCAGCTCTTGCTTTTCCATTGTTGAGAGCTTAGTGCTGGTCTGCTTTGTTCTGCATGCATATTTCTGAACCTTCAGGGGTATCTGACCAGAACTCCATCAGCCAGATCCTCCTGCGGCTCTACATTATTTATGAAACCATCTTTTCCAGGCAGATCTCATGGAGCCGCCACATGTTCCCTTCCTAGATCAGCCTGGCAGGGGAAGAACTGGGAAATACGGATAGGCAAGGCCCCCTGGTTGAGGTAGAGGTGATTACAAACAGCAGGGCTGGGACGTGAGCCTGCTAACACCAGATGGCGGAGTGGAGGTGCCACCCAGGAAGTCTGCTTGGTGCCCATCCCAGACAGATGCTCAGATCATGTGGGGACCCCAAGTCACTGCCTCTACTCTTTCCCTTTCTCACACACTCCCATCATGCACTTGATACCCCCCAAATGTAAACCATCCAGGAACACACAGGGCAAGCTCCAGCAGAACCAGAGATAACTTTTTCATAGTACAACTACCAGACAGAGGAGAGGGGTGACTAGCACTTGCTGGGGAATTTTCCACAGTAGTTTGCATGGTCCGTCCAATTTCATTCTCACAAGAGCATCCCAAACAAGATCTTATCTACACCATTCTCCAGGTGGAAAAAGAGTGTTTTCGAGAGCTGGAGCCACTAGCCAAGGTAGCAGCCTGCCGGCAATTTCCACCTCTCACCTGGTCACTATCCGTCTCGATATCAGAACTAAGCAGCCCAGCTTAGAAGCTGACTTTTGCAAGGCATTGCTATGTGAGCTCTCTCGGCCTCACTTTTTTCCTCTGTGAGATGGGGCAGTGTCATCTGCCTACATGTCTGGGGCCTGTGAGGATCAGCTGAGGTCGAGTGTGTATCTGCTTCATAAACCACATTGTTACTATTAGGATTTGGCAAGAGGCCTAAACAAACACATTTTCCTTGGGCTTCGGTGTCTAATAAGATTTAAAATAATAACAGCATCCTCACTGGACTATGTGCATTTTAGGGAGACAGAGCTCTAAGCCAAAGGAGGGAGATTCTAGTAAGAGGATTCTGGTCTCCTTTAGCTTTCAAGGTAAGAGGAGCCTGGGACAGAGAGGTAGTTGCGGAGTTACTGAGGGAGTTACCTTTCCGAAAACAACTGAAAATAACAACAAAGAGTAATGTACTGGGGGGAATACTGGCCTGCTCAGATTTATCTCTACCGAAAACCTCAGAATGTGATCCCATTTGGAAATAGGATCTTGGCAGGTATAATTAGTTAAGATGAAATCATATTGGATCAGAGTAGGTCCTAAATCCCACGACTAATTTCCTTATAAGAAGAGAAAATAGCTGGACATCATAGTGTATACCTGTAATCTCAGCACACTGTGAGGCTGAGGCAGCAGGAGGAGGATCATAAGTTTGAGCCCAGCCTGTCTCAAAATAAAAAATAAAAAAGGGCTGAGGATATAATTCAGGGTGAAGGCCCTGTGTTCAATTCCCAGTACCAGGAAAAAGAGAAAATAAAGACACATAGGGAATAGCTCAGTGGCACCGCACCTGCATTGCAAGCACAAGGTCCTGAGTTCAATCCCCAGTACCAAAAAAAACAAAGCATTTAAGACACATAGGGAAGAGGGATATGGAAAGAGGAAGGCAAAGGTTGGAGTGATGCCTCTAGAAGCCAAGGAAGGCAAGGATTGATGCCAACCACCTGAAATTGGAAGAGGTAAGAAGAGATCCTCCTCTAGAGGTGTCAGAAGAAGAATGGCCCTGTTGACACCTTGATTTCAGACTTCTAGACTCCAGAACAGTGAGAATAATACATTTCTGTTGTATTTAAGCCACCCAATTGATTGTCCTTCGTTACAGTAGCTCTGGAAAGCTGACACTAATGGTAATAGAGGAGTTCGAGACAGGCACCACATAAAAGGTACATTGTTTCATTTGTCCTACAAGGGACAAAATATTAGCATTGCTTCTCAGGTGTGCTCACAGAAGGACTCAGGGGCAGAAGAGCCAGTCTTTGTCTTAGTGACTCTGCCATGCAGGACCACTCCTGGCTCCTCATGGCTGCCATTATGCTCAGTGTGCATACCCAAAGCAGTGAGGCATACCCTCAGCAGTTCCTCAGAACCAGAAGGGAGCCACACAGTCTAATGACAGTTTTCCCTACAGCAGAGGGTCCACCCTTAATCATTGATGTTTTCCTTTATTTTGATAGAAGTTGTTCCCAAAGGCAATACTCATTTTCCTGCATCCTTACTTTTATTTGATTTCTGCAGGCGACTCAGAACTATCTTGGAAACATTAATTACCGTGTGACTACAGGACACAGTGATGGCCTCTGTCATCTTGAGGCAGGAGATGGCAGGTTCCTCATTAGAGCCACCCCCAGCTGGTCTGTTCATGGAGGTGGCGTCTGTACAAGCGACATGTGCTCATCGATTTCGTGTCTGCTTCATTACCATCAGGGCATCTGCTCTCTGATCTCCCAGTTGTCAAAGGCCTGCATTCAGCAAGACCTTTTCCCTTTCACATTTCATTTATCTTTTCTTCCCTAATCTAATGAAGATTGGGGAAGCAGATAACCAAATTTCTAAGAACTGGGCAGAGACAGAATAAATAGTGTTCTGGACTTAGGAGTTCTTGTATGGGTTAAGTCCACATACTACAGGGCACTGAATAGTCTGGTTTCTATCTTGGAACACAGAGGTCTCCTATCCCTGCTTTTCTGTTACCCAGCTGCATTCATGACCAAAGAGTGAACCTATCCTTTCAACTTGACCTTGTTGGACCAAAGAAATAGTCATGTTCCAGGGCGGGGAATGAGTTGGATCAGGCTTCCCACATCAAAACCAGAGGTTCACTTAATGTGTGTAGCTATTAAGCGTAATTACAAACCTGATTGGCTTGGGGGGTTCCTAGGAGATTAGTAAAGCGCACTTCTTGGTGTGCCTGTGTCAGTCC